>NC_054400.1:28441805-28606898 GCF_017976425.1 Toxotes jaculatrix
TGAACAACATGTCCAACCTTGAGGAGGATAGACTACAACAGCAGAGACCACGTCAGGTTCCAGTCCTGCCAGACAGGAACTGTCCTCATCAGCCAGTATTTCCTGTTTTATTTTGAAGTCACTTCCCTCATGGATCCGTTCTTGTGTTACTTCCTATTTTTTTTCTCTCCTTTGTGATTGCCTGCTCCGCCCTGACGTGTTTCACTTGTTCCCAGTTACCTCCTGTAGAACAGGAGATTGGCAGCTTGAGTGTACATTTCAGTAAATCAATGATGATGATGATGTTTTGGATACCATTTACAGTAAGCAATGTTTTACACAAAAAGCCACTAAATGTGTTTACATTCTGTAATTACATCTGCACATAGTGGTTTCTTAATCCTGCATTGGTTGAAATTGCCTTCACATACACAAAAGACTGGCAGGGAACAATGAAGCTTGTAATCCTGTGTTATTTTTAATAACTGTATCTCATTAATATTAGTCAACACTAAAAGCTTCTAACTGGTAAAACACTGTGGCTTTTATTGTGAGGGAGACACAGGAAACAAATGGATCATTCATCTAAACTGCATCTACAGAACAAGACTTGAGTCCTTTTGGGATCCGGTTTGAACACAGCAGGGAGTAATGGATCAGTCAGGAGCAGCCTCAGTGAGGCTGTTAGATGAAGAGCTGTAGGTGACAGGCTGCTCACCTGCAACTCCTCAGCAACGTCACCAACTGGGAACCTGCTCACTGTGTACAGCATGAAATGTGATTTTAAATTGCAATTATCATTGATTATCATTGGCTTCTGTATTAAAACAACATGAGTGTGTCTGGCTGCTCCTCTGTTGTGTTTCTGACAAAGTCGAAAGTAGCTGTTTGCTGTACGATTAACCCACACTAGCTGTTTAACACCAGTAACCTCAGATGGTGCCAATTCAACCAGGGCTGAAACTGTAAGGACTCAACCTCCACCTGATCTTAACTGGTGTAGTCCCTAACACTCATCAATTTCTGGGACTATTTCTTCTTCCCACTATTTCTTCTGACTTCTGACTAAAGAGGCCAAGGTCACTGTCACCAGAGCTTTTCCCTCCTCTGTGGGGTTTATTGTTAAACCTGACTCTCACAGCAAGCACTGCCAAAGCTAGGCTGTGTTCAGCCTGTACACTGAGGCAGCTTCCTCCTGTGAACTGTCAAAGTATGGGTGTCAATCACTGCCCACTGTCAGTATCACATTATGTCTTTACCATGACCGCTCTGTAGGACCTGACACCATTTGCACTGGTTCTGTTTTTGTGCCTTTAAATTCCACAGAACATCTTAAGAGATTTAAGACTTTTCTAATTAATTTGCACGTGATTAGCTTTGTGTGAAAGGAAGATAATGCAGTGGAGCTTGGTGTATTGTGCATGAATCCAAGGCCACGGGAAAAGAACAGCTACAAATAGCTGCATCTGATCTGCCTTTCCTCCTCTTTTATATCCTGTAAAACAGAATGACCAAGAATACAAAAACATTTTTAATTGGCAAACAAACACTAATCATATGCAGTAACAAAGACTTGCATTTACTGCTGTCCTGTAGTTCTCACTGTATATCTGCTATATGAGCAAACAATTAACATTTAATGTATGGTTTCCAGGTTATAGTGCTGAAAGTGGAACAAATAAACCAAGAGAAATGGGGAGACACTCGATTAAATAAATACATTTCAAATAATGTCATCTCAAGTGCTGTCTTTCCAACACAAATAGGGCAAAAGCTTTCTGTCACTGATAAATGGAAGTTAAAATAACCTAGAACATGGTTTATCCCACTCAGATGAAGCCTGGGAGGCTATGGGCATGAGGGGGACATCAAGCACTAGAACAACACTGGCAGGAACTGAAAAAGCCAGCTGATGTTTCAGAGGGTCACGGTGAACAGAATGAAAAGAGGACACGGGAACAGCAGAAATCTTTATTTCGGTTTGCTGCTTAAATAGGAAGGATTTACTGCTTTATTGTCGTCTTGTGGTTTCATAACAACATGAACCATGAATTCAACAACAATCCAACTACAATTATATGATATCTGCTTTGTTCCACCTTTGATTTCATGATTAGCGTAGCTGAGGTTCAGCTATGTGATGACTATCATGGACAGATCTACAGTGTTCATTTACAGTGTCCCCTGCAGCTGCTCACAGTATGCTGTGCTGCGGTCGCACACTTCATTCCTGCATAATTTCAATATTTTCATCTGATTGAAAATACACTTGTTCTCATCTATCGGGAAAACCAACCAGTGTGAAACCACAACACATGTACAGGGCTGTGCACTTTTTTTAGAAATCGCTGCACAACACTTGGACACGTTTAGCAGAGCACAGCAAACTGTGACAACCGTGTCTCACCCTCACACAGCAGAAACATATTGGTAAGACAGTATTTTGCATCCAATTGATGGCGACCCTTTGCGAATGCTTTCTGAACATGATTTCTAAATATCTCCCCAAACGGGTGCAGCATACTGACCAACAAACTCTCTGTGTCTGACCAACGTTCCAGTGGAGACAAGTGAGACTACAAAACACTCCTGAGATGCAGCACTAACAGGTGCTCAGCGCACAGATGGCTGATGTGCTGGATCGGCAGATCCGGTTCTCAGATGCTGGAAGGTAAGACGGATCATCATTTCCCTGAGGCAGAAATGGCATTATATAGCTCAGGAAAACCCAAAAAGTGACAGAGCTTGGGTGAGTGCAGTGTAATATTTTACCTCGCCATCATCATCCTTCACAAATTGCTCTGTCATTTTGCATTCATCAAGTTCATGCTTCAGGTGCCTGTTTTCCTCTGGCGGACGGTTGATTTCATCATTCCCAGATTTGCAGAGCACACACTCCTCTGCACTCTGGTCATCAGGATTTTGTCCTCTTCCTGTTGTTCCCTGTTCTCTGCTTCCTGTTGTGCCATCTCCTCCTACTTCTTGTGCTTTCCTATGCCCTCATGTCTTCTCATGTCTCAAGTGTCTCATTGACTGACATGCAAACCTCTCTATTCTCTCAGGAGAACCAAATGAACTGCGGTGGCAGGACAGAGAACAATAAGGAGCCTAAGTGATGAATAAACTGCATCCCTGAGCATCTGTTGTGGTTTTACATTTGCCTGTTTTCTCTGATTTCACCCACTGTTCCACACACTCACACACACACTCACACAAACAGACACACACACTGATGTTTATGCTTCACAGACCATCATGAGAAAGATAATGAGAGCAAAATGAAAATATTGTTGTGAATATAGGTCAAAGTTAGAGACCGGAGAACTCACCCGACTGAAAATGCAGAGAACAAACTTTCACTGATGCAGGAATGTAGTAAAAAGTACTGTCTCTCCTTTGTCCTGCAGACACCCACGCTGTCCAGCGTCTCCTCATCACCTCCTCATTCTAGAAGTATTGGGACAAACAATACTTTTTGTATTGTCTGCTTTTCCATAAATGTATATACGATTTTTATGAGATGGTGGACAGGCAGTCATTCATTGCAATGATTTCACATTACTAAGCAGTGCACTGATCTACTGCTATCAAACACTGACCCTCCTTAACCTCCTCTTACAGTCATTTACATGCATGTCACTTTCTCATCAGAAGGTGAAGGTAAAGGCCTGATCCCAGAATCACCCCTGCCCTGTTTCCAGCCTTTATGCTAAGCTAAGCTAAGCTAAGCTAAGCTAACTACCTTCAGGCTGTAGTTTCATACATGTACATACATGAGAGTGGTATAAATATTCTCATCCAGCTCTGCAGAAATTACATGAGTGCAGGCTGATACTAGCTGCAGTAAATCCAGGAACTCGGATATTTGTAAAGTAAAATAAAGATCTTTTTTTTTTTTGTAATGTAAATATGTACTTCAGTATGAGCGTGAGTATGTTGTTTGTTTATTTATTTATTTTTATTTTTATTATTATTTTACAGATATCATTCCCTAAAATCAGGAACTATGCTCAAATAGTTATTCCTGTCTTCCAGCTGCTTCTTTTCCCCCCTCCCAACAAAGAGTTTTGCCCCCTCATCCCCCCACAGAGGCACCCTGACCAGCCAGTAGGAGTCACTACTGTAGCAAAGGGGACATGATCCCTCACTGTCTTCCCACCCACAAGCACTGTTCATTATGATGGATGCAGCGCCTCGCCAAAGCCAGGAGCACTGCTGCTGGGACTGAACTGTAAATTGGTCTCTGGAGAGGACAGTGAGTGCTTTTAGCACTTTTGGCCAAAGTCCTCAAATTTGAAATGATTGGTGTTGATGGACACTTTTGTCTCAAAACAATGCGGACCAGAAATGAAAGCTGGCAGAGCATCCTGTCACTGCTGCCCCAGAGCACTCAGGATTACATATAGGAGATATGATATTAGGTTTTTGTCCATGATGCTTGATAGATAGGTTAGCCATTACGTTAATCTCCCCCACCTCATCTACAATGTGCAGGGGAGAGAACCTGGGAGTCAGCCTTCCTGATCAGTTACACACTTCCTGTGTTCCTCGCAGAGCTGAATACCCTGGTGTTTGTAAGACTGTTCAAACCGACATCAGCACAGCATCCAAAAAAACGCAGCCTCCTCATTCATTTCAGTTTGATCACAGACTTGGCACAGCGGGGGTCCCCCATGCAGAGTCAAACCTGGTTTAACACACAGTCATCCTTCAACAGGCTGCATCAGTCAGTCAGATAAGTGCAAACACTGATGTATTTCTACTGTTTACTGTGCAATCGTGGAGGATGTGATGTTTGTGGCTTTGATTTGTCAGAGTTGTACAATCCATGCAATCCATAGTGTTGCTGCGCAATAAGGCAGCAACACAATGATTACTGTTATTATGGATTTTTCTACAGGTTATTTTCTCAGTTGATACATTTCATCGATAAAGTGTTCAAATATAACACAAAATGCACATCACTCTTTCCTTAAATCCAAAGTCATGTGGTACACCACAAAATTGTGCAACTGCTTTTGTGTTATTTAATTTCATTAACAGACAGACATATTTTTTTTTCAACATCTAATATTAATCTTTAATAATATGGTGCTAGGCACACTGTTTTAATTCGCACATGTATTGTGAAGAGGGACATTATATGTGAGCAGCAACCAGGGGGAACTGTTGCGCCCAGGTTCGCCTAAGGGGGGGAACTATAGCCCACACCCCCAGAAGCAACCTGGACGACGCACAGGTAACTCCATGTCTTTCTTGCTGCTCAGCTTCCTTCTGTATTCTACAGAATTCTGTATTGTTACTGTGGGACCAGTCTTGGGACCCGAAACAGTCACATGTTCAAAAGTCTTGCTTCCTCTGTCAAAAACAAAATCACGTGCAACAAAGAATATCAATAAATCCTACACTATGAATACCTTCCAATGTACAGGCTTATGTATTTGAACATCAATGCTCCTCCATGTCTACGAAGACCAGCTTTTCACTCCACCTTTGACTGCGGCTGTTCACAACAGCCATCAACACTTTGACGAAGTAGGACAACCGTCGTGTGAACTAGTTCTTCTCCAGCATAACTCGACCCTGAGGCACTGACTATGATCTGCAGCATCACTTTTGTTGCATTTCATCCTCTTCTCTCGCTCCTATGGACAAAAAAAAAAAAAAACAACAACAACAACTCAGTAGCAGGAAGAGTTTTGGCTCCTTGAGGTTCTTGGTTTTGTTCACACTGAGCTGCAGACAGTTCTTACTGTCACTACTACACAAAGTACACTGTGAGTCCCAACAATGGCTAAAGAGAACACAGTAAAAGAGGCTCATTGATTATAGGGTCTGTCAGAGTAGGTTCTGTATCATTTCCTATTTCTAGAAAACGGTACAGTGTGTTCATTTTAATTTTTGTGAAATATCAACATTAGTCCATCGTTAATATAGCATGTATTCTGTAAAGGCACACTTTCTTTTGTTGTTTTGTATTTATTGTTGGTTCTGCATCAGTTTTTGTATCCTACCTCCATACAAACATAAATAAATGCTAACTCATTTTTGAGGCGTAGTCTCATCCTGTCAGTGTGGAGAGCGTTGGATTTTTGCTGTCAGAGCCTCGTTTTGCGGCTCTGCACTCGCCTCTCTGGAAGCGGGACTAAGTAAGAGTTTAATTCTGTTAACAGACTGCTCTCTGCACACTGGGCAGACCGGGCTCGGTGGGGCCTGATTTATGTGCTGACAAGCTGTGGAGGCTCGGTGTGTTCTCTGTGCATTGGAAGACATATCACTGCTGGAAGCTAAATAAAAAATCAATGAGAGTGAGGCTGGTTGGTTAGGGAGAGCGTCCGCTCGGCTGGAGTTTAACAGCGTTTTAACTCTCCGCTGACTGAGGCTGGGGGAACCGCCATCGATTTTACCGCCCCACCCCACCCCCATCACCCCCTGCTCTCTTTTAATAAATCAGTTTGGTGTGTGTGTGTAAGTGTGTGTATTATACTTCCATTTCCTTCTATGTCAAACACCAGGATGTAACTGAGGGTAAACACATCTTAGACTGAGTTTAGCCACCTTTTCACACTCACGCACAGCTTCTGTGATAAATTGATGATAATCAGCGTAGGCAGTTATATGATAAAACTGACCACTGGTTTGCATTCAATCATCACCTACTGAATGCCTCTGCTTTGTTTACCACGTCTGCACGGTGATGATGCCATATCATACTTTACAATGTGTTTCCGAGCTTCACCCCCCCAACTGCTAATCTCTCACCAGCCCACGCGAAGCTTAGCATGCATTCCAACACTCGCCACTTCATTTCAAGGTCTGTATAACCTCACCAAATGAGCCTGATTATTGTTCAACTTTGCAAAACACTGAGGCTTCTACTTTTCTGAGATGGCAAGAGTCCAAAAAGAACAACAAAAAAAAAAAATATCCACGTTAACTAACCCACCTCTGCCTGTTTGGATCAAAGAGTTTACAAGCAGCTTCCAGATCGTTGACAGTGAAGAGGAAGTTTCTGATCTCACACCCCATCACAGCATCTCTCCCTCTCTCTGCTTGTCTTCTTATCACATACACTCAAGAGCTGCCGGCTCTGGCTGTGTGTGTGTGTGTGTGTCTGCATGTAGTGTAAACTACACTGTATAAACAGAAAGTGATTTTGTGTGGATCTTTTGTTGCGCTGATTTCTACAGTTCTCATAGCAGTGTAAGGAAAGGTGCTGGAATAGAAACCAACTGACTGTTGAACCTTGGATCTGATCTCGTTACAGAACAAGGATTTGTTGGAGATGACTCAATCATCACCAACCTGCTTACATTTTAGTCTGTCCCAAGAATTTCAGGCTTTGTCCATTTCTGCGTACCATGTACCACTTCCACAAGAAGGATGTGAAAGTGCTTTGTACTGATAGAAGTCCTAAATAGTCTAACTGATTAGATCTATATATATATATATACACTGTATATATATATACACTGTATAAATACACAAAAATAAGCCTTTGTTAATGAGGAGACAAAAGCACAACATGCACTGATTCACCCAATGTCCATTTTCAGTGTGAGCAAATAAAATCCCTGTACAACAATTTCTTAACATCATTACTGTTAAAAAAAAAAAAAAAAAAAAAAAAGTTTTGGAAGGCCAGCAGACCATAATGAAATATTTTCATGACACTCATCTTTAGATAAATAAGTGTGCTCTGTTGTGCCCTCTCACCCCAGCTGCAGCCCTCTCTGACTGGCACTCCCTGATCACCCTAATGAGGCTTGGGCACAAACCGGGGCGAGAGGGCACCGCCATTATCTGGTGTCTCCCCCATTAAAATCACCTCCAGCAGCCATGACCATCCAACACGTAGTCATCCTCCGCTACAATTAGTGGGTAAAAAATATGCAAATATAAACTAGAGGAGCTGCTGTGAGGACGCAGAACACAAAAGCTTTTAAAGGCAGGGAGGTGATATGAAGGAGAAGCAGGGAGGCTTGTTGTCCAGAGGGCAGCCAGTGATTAGTAGCATCAACCTATCCATTGTCACGGTGATGATGTTGTTTGGGTGGGGACAGAGTGGAGTGACAGAGTGACAGGGGTAATTACTTAGGAGAGGCCACTGTGGGGTGACGGCGGTGGGGGGGGGGGGGGGGGGGGGGGGGGGGGGGTGACACAACACTGCTGGGGACCCGCCGCCCCCCCATGTCACTGACAGCAACCTACTGAACTCTGCACCACCCTGCTACAGAGAGGTCACTGCACATACACTCCACTACACAACAGTAAGCATAGAGACATCTATAGGTATATATCACATGTAAATCTGATGTATACATGTCAGAGTTACACACAGTCATACACACAACATTATTCATCCTTTATTCTTCCAGACTCCTAAATAACCAACCTGTGTGTCTGCAGGTTTTATCTCCACATACCATGTGTCCTCTACATGTTTGCTCTCCATGTATGAACATGTCCTATGCTGTTTTGGATATTTCAGTGTACTGTTTTTTCCCATCCATTCATTTCTATTGGTTTCCATATGTAGCATTGTCTCGTCCTAAATACATTTATATCATACTATTAAACTTACTTTGCAATTTGTGGAAAAGAGGAAACTTCCTGGGTTGTGTTCACCGGCCATGTTTTTGACCAATCCAGGAAGTGGGAGCCCACCTGATGTTAGGGTTAGGCTGCTTGATCAACCCGATTAAGGTTTGCTAAAAATGTTTTTAGGTAAATATTGAAAAAGTCAATACGTCATAAACCATCTTTCAATTCAGTTCTGATCAACTGTATCTGTTAAGCGCCAACACATATTATCCCAAGGTACTTTACAGAGTAAAGTCAAGAAGACCTTACAATATTATAGAGAGAAAGCCAATGGTTCCCACCATGAGAGGAGAAAGACTTTTTCATTGTTAGGCTGAGACCGCCATCTTTGCCCAGACCTAAACCAAGTGCTCTGACTTGCCTGAATGTCATTTTAAAAACGTTCTGCTGATATGTTCAGTGAGATCATTTTGTGTTGGCAGTGACCAGTTTTCAGAGTCAGGATTACATGTGTTTTCCACAAACTATATTTATGCATGCAAATGATATGTAAATGAACCTAATGTTTTGGTTTTTTTTTTTTTTTTCTAAGATAGGATTGCCATACAGCAAAATGAATTAGCTTATGCTACACGGTGGTGCTCAGACCGAAAACAACCCTGTATTAACACAATGCTTTGGCGAGTTCTCACAGCAGCAGTAATTTTATCTTTTGTCACATGAATAAATAGAATAAACATTCACCAGGAAGGTGTATTTGCATGTATAAAACTGCCTGGTGATGTTGCTCTGGGCAGTATCTGATTCCACATATCTTTGCCTCAGCCCTGTGTGATGGTAACCCTACAGTGCATAACTTAAACTATCTTAGTATACTGTACTACAATGAAGGGATTATTGTTTTCACTAGATCACATCCCCTCATCAGCACTGCAGCACCAGCTTCTGATCGTTTGATTCTCTGAACTTGTCCAGCAACAATCAGGACACAATTTTCATGTGTTTTCTATCCAAGACTGATACACGTTATAGTAGCAGAGCACCACTGAATTGCCTTCTTACTGCAACAGACAGAAGTGGGTACATATTTCTTGCTGTTGTTGTTTGTGGGACTAAGGTTTTTACAAAGTGTGTGGTATACTCTGTACTTCTTGACGTGCAGGTCACAGTTTCAAGAATGTTTCCTGACAGTCACAGAGGTGAATGGAAACCAGTGGCTGTCTGGTATTTTCAGAAACCAAACTGTGTGAGTTTGTAGTACATGGGCTAAAACACGCAGACCCTCTCTACCTGGATTTCCTGGGAAGCCAGTACAGTCACAGAATAATTATTTCTCTTGAATGAAACTGTCTTGCTCACAATGACTAATAACCCTCATTAAGTTAGCAGCACGTTTGAAAACAAGATGTTAATCATGATCGCCATCGTTTCAATATCTAAATACCACACTTGTTACTGAAACCATGATGCCAGTGGTAACTCAGACCACAATATTTCACCAACTCTCACCGAGCCAGTTTTGTGCCTTATGCTGGACCGACACTAGAGGATAGTCATTCGCCACTCCTGATTACTGCAGAGGCGTTCCCCAATTTGAGCCTGGTCTGAACTGAGTATTTGAATGATGTGTGAGGAGTCTACAAACACAATCTCAGTGTCACCTGAAACTTCCAGATTTTGAATCGTAGGTTTTGTGCACACTGGAGAATTTTAAAAAGCTTAACTGATTCTAAAAATGTGGGAGGGCACAGAAACAACCACAGATTTAAATCATTTTTAATGTTTTAATCCTGAGAACACACAACAGATGATTGTGATTATGATGAATGTGATTGTCTCAAACAGGGCTTGTGCAAGCTACTGCTGCAAGGCAACGTTATTTTTATTGGTGCACAGATGAAGGGGAGAGTGAAATGTGGCCATGGACATGGAGATGTTGGACCTGCATCTTGACTGAATCGTCTGGTCTGTGCATCCCTTCACATCAAAATATTAAAAATCGGTCAGATTTGAAAATCTTCTAACATGCACCACTTCTAAGATCTAAGCTCTAAGACTAAATGTCGGTCTCATCAGTTCACCAACCCAGGCCTGCCCTGTACACTTACTTTCATAGGGAACCCTCTATCCTGCTTCTAAACTAGCCCTTGAAATCCTTGAAAACTTGAGGACCATCCAACACGTCATTCCTCTAAAAGTCTAGAACTGCTTCTCACAGGGATAGAAGCACAAGAACATACACACAGACACACACAGACTCACAAAGCCTGAGGGGAAGTGACAGAGCCACCAGGAAGAGTTGCAGAGCCTGCTGTGAGTAGAGGAGTGGAGCTCCAGCTCTCTCCGCAGATCAGCTCCACAAAGGACTCTCTCTGTCAGTGGTTTACCTGTCTTCATACGACTTGTCACCACGCTCTTCCTCTTTAGCGCTTCTCTCACTTAGATGAAGCCATGTTAGAGTGAGGGTGGAAGCGAGGAGCTCTAATGCATTCAGAGGAGATTGGTTGTGAAGTCTGGCTCCCCCCCCCCATGCTCTTCCTCCGAGGCTGGCCTATTGATTGTTGTGTGTGTTGCTGCTTCCTGAGATCCCCGTCAAGCCTTGTTATGGCGGCAACATTCCTCTGCCTGGCTTTGGCAGGTAACTACAGTGGTGCAGTCTGGGATTTAACAGCTCCCGAGCTTCATCAGACATATTTGGGCTCATTTCTCTGGGGGGGTGGGGGGTTCTGTTGTTTTCCATCTATGGTTCTCCAGTTGTCAGAGATCACTTGTCAATGAAGTCTGAAACTTATTTTCTTTCAGATTTTTGCCTACGATGTTTGAGTTTCTATAGTTGGTGCTTTTTGGTGTGTCTTTTCAATGAATGTAGTTATTGTAGTATTTTTCATTAAGGGTCGCCTGGTTTAAGGAGTTGATTTGGGTTAGCTGATAACAGAGTAACCAAAGTGATGTTTCTGTGGATACACATACAGATTTCACACACAGGAAAGTTGTTTGGAGATGTTAACATGGCTACCTTGCTCTGTACCTGTGCTGATGTCCGTTATGCTGTAGAGCAGGGCATTGTACACAAATTAATATACTAAATTAGTGACTTTGGTGTACTGCTGGGAAATTACGCTGCTTGACAACATATCTGACAACAACTGATCCATTCCTTGGTTTGTTCCAGGCAAACAGAATCACCCAGCATGTCTTGAATAAATCACTATGGGCTTTTCCAAAGTTTCAGACATTGTGGACAAAGCCAGCGTTTGTACGACTTTTATTTGTTTACAATGGGTACGTACATCCTCCATCCTCAGTGTGACCCAGGACATATTTTCATTCACACTCCTAAAAGAATGTGGCCATAAGCGACCCAGACCACCTCTGAATGTGGTCTGAGTGACTGGATCTCAATGTGTCTTGGGTGCATTCACACCTGTACTTAGAGCTGTCCATCTGTGATCGGATCACTCCAGATGCATGTTAATGTTCTACATTTGCTCTCTGCCATTTTCTTAAAATCTCATTACTTGCTCATTATACAGTGCTGTATAGTGAGAGAAGGAGTGAAGCAGAGGGAGCGATTTCAAACACAGCCTGTCATAATTGAGTCATTTAAGTATGTCTGTCAATATGTTGCTCAGCATTTTCTCCAGATATGAATGTTCTCATGACAGTCACATGAACTGGCTCCCAATAAAGTTCTGGTTCAGAGGAGTGTTGGAGTGTTTTGAGCTCATCAATTGGGCTCAGACTGAATGTACTATTCCCACAGCACTCTGGACAGTCTTGATACTTTGCAGGGAGCTTGTGAGGAGTTAGTCTCAGTAAATATTTCATGCAGGGAGTTTTTGTGTTTGATTATCCAGCTTGCTCCTGTTCATATGCAGCCCTACCATCCTGGTCTGGGAGAACAAGGAGGACAAACTCAGCCCTCCCTTTGCCGTGCGATGCACTCATCCATGCAGCCTCCCTCCTTCGCTCTCTCTTATGCCGTCGCTCTCCGCTCTGCCCATTAGCTTCAATTAATGTGATGGTTCATCAGTGGTGGAGGACTCTGTCACAGGGCCATACCCCACTACTTATCTGATTACTCTTAATGGGAGAAAATACGATAAACAAATTCAATTATCCCTGACCTATTTCCAATGGTGGGGACACAGGATTATTATCCATGTCATGTCTGAAATATGAATATGAAGAGATCTAATTACCCTGGTGTCACGTTATGGATGGACAGGGTATGTAAATATATTCCATATTCATGGTGATGAACTACTCTGCATTGTAAAGGCCAGAAAGGGAATGAGTGATACTGAAGATGAACACCCCCTGTTGTGTCCTCAGTGGCCATCAATTCTTCACTGAGAGCGGCCTTCATCCGCCTGTATTGATGATAGGAGCACTGGCACCGTAGATTCCTCCAGCTCCTCCTGCAAGCACACAAATAAAGAAGACAGATGGATATAGATTTAATTAAATCTGGACCTGACTATATGAAGATTGAAGGAGGTAATTGAAGATGAATGCATGCTATGTCTGCTAATCCAAGCCTTTGTTTGAAACTTGGTTTTAAGAATTCCACTGACAAGCTTTGCAGCAAATGAAGAAGAAGCTTGGTGTGATGCTGGGTTTCAAATGTGTTTCATCCCTGAATTTAGTGATAGTTGCACATGGTTCTTGTTCAAATCAATGGAATATTCCATTATTGAGGAGCAGTTGTTTTTGAAGCTACATCATTCAGTATTTTTCATATCAATTGTTGGTCTGGATTTGAAACCCCTTTTCTGGTCCAGCAAACGGACAAACCCACTGTGACCTACCTGCCCAGCACCAAACAGCACACCAAGGTAGCAACTAGCTGATGAACATTTAGCAGATGATGAGCCTGATAGTTCAGTGTTTGGAGACCAAACCCGAACTTTAAAAGAGACTTAACATTTCACTTTCATGCAGCCAATGGTCAGATACATGTCTCCAAACAAATGCTAATGTTGTCCTGCGTAAGGTCTCCAGCATGCTTTGTGTGCACGCTGCATACAAAGAGCTGAGCACCTCTACTCAGCCTTGCTGACATGTTGTCCCTATGTCCACACTTGGTGTTGCAATGAAAAATTTGCCTGTGGCCCAAAAGACATTTCCCTGATACACCACCATTATAAAAGAGACATCTGTAAAACTGTTGACAGGACTCAATCTGCAAGCAAGGTCAGTTATTATTATTAAAAATGTTCCCAAAGCCTAATGCAGAAGACGCTCAAGGCAGAAGGAAATCGGACAATAGAAAACTTTTCTGGCTTATGCACCAGCCAAGCTTTTTTTATTTTTTTTCCTTCAAGGGAGTGGGTGCCATCTTTGAGTCTGGTATTTAGCTCTTGCGATACATCCATGGTCGGGCTTCACACGTACAAGTGAGCCAATCATTAGCAATGGTTAGCGTGACTGCAGACCTTGATTTGTGTAAATGTGCAAATGTTTGCTAACATGTTTGTATTACAGCTTTATAAAGTAATAATAACTTATTAGTGTGTTTACAGCTTGTTTCACTGCCTCTAAGTGGCCAAAAAATGATGGCAGATTTAAATGAAGTGATAATTGCTCAGTGTTCCAGCTCAAATCAGTGAACTTACTGATAATCATGATAATGTCATGCTAAAATGACAAGGAGGATATTTGCTCCCTGTGGAAGACATTTTTGCATTTTTTTAAGCTGCATTAATTAATATTTTTTATAGTAACATTTCATCAAATGACTATGTGTAATGTGAGAGGTGTCACTCGTAATGACACACCTACAGACAATCATCACCCGGCACTACAGAGCTTTTTAGCCTCTTTTAGCTCATTGTTTTGTAGCTGTATTCAACAGAGAGAAGCTTTGTTAAATCTGCTGTTCACTTCCTGCCCAGCACCAGACTCAGGGGCAAGCTGGCGAAGAAATTTCAACATTTACCAAATAAGGAGCCAGACGTTTTTCTCAGGAGTTGGTGGAAACTGACAGATGACTGAATATTGGCCTCACATTCATCAGGTATTTGCTGTCATATCAGCCACACTGTACCTGCTTTAGAAGGTGATAATGTGGTAGTGTTTTGTTTTTTCAGCTTGTCCTCACAGTGGTCAAAAATCAATTAATGCACCTTCAAGTGGTGACTGTAGGTGCTGTTATCTACAGTATCTTTCATTATGCTCTCAGGTAAACTGGAAATGAAATATAACATAGTATATGATATCAGTTCAGCCTATTAGCAGCTGCTTGGCAGTAAGACAATCCTCAGACTCTGTGCAGTGTTAAATGACTTGTTCAGATGGCTCTGTGTCTCTCCTCATCAGGGCCTCATGTTTGCGGAATAGCATGGGCTCCCTCTGTTGGCCGCCGGCCGGCCTGTGCTCCGCCGGTGATGGAGGCGATGTGGGGCCAGTGCGACTGTCACTGGAGATAAATGGGGGTCCAGAAGTGTTAGGGCCACTGTTCCTGCTCTGTTCCAAAAAAGAAAAAAAAAACATCTTCAGAGATGAAGAAATTCACTTGATTTAACCTCCGCTGAGAACCAGTGACTGCTATTCTAAGGCCATGTGCTTCCTTATATTGAGCTGCTGACTGCTGGTGTTTAAACCCTCTTGTGCCTGCCTTTCTCTTTCCCTTTTCTCTTACACACTCTTCCCTCTCCAGCTCTCTGTTTGTGTGTGTGTGTATATGTGTGTGAGAGTGTGCGTACATTTCTTTCTCTGTCTCCCTGAGTACGCTGGCGCTTGTGTCTCGGAGAGTTCACTGACTCTAAAGGATCGATGAAGGGAGGAGATTCAGAGCCAATTATTTTCAGCTTAATGGTCCCTAGGGTGCAGGGGTGAGCAACAACGAAACGCCTTCAAGAGACATCAATTCTGGACAAGCCAGCTCCTCCATCTCTGTACTGCCACAGTGTGGGCATCAACTCCCAGCTCTCTGGAGGAGAATGAACACATGCAGTCATGGACACACACACACACACACACAGCAGTAACAGCAGCTGGAAAGTGTAAACTTGGAGCATCACCATTCTACAGTGACCAGGGATGCTTCATGTAACTATCAGCGCTGAATGAGGAAAGCTGCCTGATGGCAAACACACGAAGGAAAGAAAAGGGTAGCAGTTAAAGGACCAGTCCTTTGGTTTTTTGTTTTTTTGTTTGTTTGTTTGTTTGTTTTTTTTGTTTCTTGTTGCAAAGCAGTTACAGGCTGGGCCCTGTTCATTTCAGCTTGACTTCTGATAGGTAATTCATCACATTTGGTCCACTTTATTATTTATTTATTTATTTATTTGTTTGTTTGTTTGGTTTTTTTTAGCTAAAGTTATGTCATCACTGCATGGCAAACAGTGACATGCAACTTGTGCTTGTGGGGAAACTACAACATCTGAGTTTTTCCTCTGCAGCATTTTTAAAAACCAAAATCACAAAAATAACAAAACTGACTTTATCCTTTTCAGACATTCCAAACATGTTTCTTAATTGTTTTTTTAATCAGGTTTTGATTTAAAGCTGAACTCACCGATCAATCAAGTCAAGCAAAAATGCCAAATGAAAACTGTTTTCATGTTCTTTGCTGTGAGAATCTGCTGCTCTTCTTTATCTTATGTGATGCACAGAATATCTTTGGGACTTCAGCATAAAACATATATGGAGTTATGTTGTTTTGTTTTGGGGTACATCATTTCATTTACTTGGATATAGATACTGTAAATACATGGAAATATTATCCCTCTCATGTTCCTAGCACATACAAGGGAGTTTTATAAAGGAAAATGCAACAAAAAACAAACACTTCACAAGTGCATCAAAGCCCAAAACCCTTTTTTTTTCTTCCTATAGCTGTCATTGTGGCCTGATCATATATGGTCAAGTCTCTGGACTTATGGTCTGTATCCTCTTTGAGCTGCAGGTGGAGATTTTGCTCATCTAGACATTAACCTCAGCCCGTTAGTCTGCAGTGTTAAAACGGTGTCAAGCTACTTGGTTTCTCAGAGAAAAGTTATTAGTATTTCTTGTCAGAGACTGCTTGTCAGAAAAAAGTAAACAAAAGTTGTTGTAAATGGCAGATGGTACCGTGCAATCCTGTTAAGAATGTTGTAACCATTTTCCACTTTTAGATCCTGATTTGACTTTAAGAAAAAAAAACGTTCCATATGAAAAATGAGCTTGTGACTAGCAAAATTATCTCACCTCGTTTTTAATGGCTGCCAAAGGGTATTTCTGGGAAATGTAGGAAATCATGAGCTGAAGCCATCCAAGCAGGTTGAAGGGAAAAGTGATCACCTACGAATACTTTAAAAACATCACAATATACTGACTCTAATGCTAACGCACTGATATGACAGTGTAAGGCAGTCAGAGGGGGATTCTTCCTTTAAAGCTCTTCTCAGAGCATACGTCCCCTTCATCCACACTTTATCTTCATCGTTTGAATAGAATAAAGCTCACTTGTCTCTTCTGATAATTACCTTAAAAGATTGGGGAGGTGAAGAACCTGGTGGGCTCGGAACCATCTCCTTTCCCAGGTTGCCGAGCAGCAGGATGCCAGGTTGTTTAAAGCAGTCCCACTGGGCGTCTCTGAGGCGGCGTTCAATGAGGCGCCGCCGGCGACACTTTCCCCCAACAGCTTAGTGCTCATCAACTATTTAGATATGCACTTAACGCTCCTGGGGAAGCTAACGTCTAGCTGGTTGCGGGTGGAGGGAGAGGAAACACTTGTCAACATAATGGCCAGAAAATAGGAAGGGGATAATTCTTTGCAGAACTCTGCGTTGCCAAAATTAAGCTTGAATAAAACCTTTATTTCAGTGGCCGGGTTAGTTTCTTCTGCAGGAGCCTGGGGAGGAGAAGGTGGGGTAGTTGTGGGTGTGTGTTCCCATGCCCCAGCCTTCCCAGCCACCCCCCTGCCCCATCCTGCCTGTAAGTCATTCCCCAGGCACAAAGCTGTGAGTTTCTCTTCTAAAAGACAGTGTCCCTCGCCTGTACAGACACATCCCTCTCTGTCTGTCTGCTCACATCCCTCTCTCTTTCTCTCTCTCTGTCTCACCCAGGCTCTCAGACACCCCCTCACCCCTTTTTTCCAACACCCTTACCACCCCCCCACCACACACCTCCACCACCTACACACCTCCTCCTCCTCCTCAGTCCTTCCATCTCCATCGTATCCCCAGACTCCCACAAGGAACTCCATGAGGGGTCGCATGATGAATGAGCAGACAGTCAGCAGGACCTCTGTGTGTGTGTGTGTGTGTGTGTGTGTGTCTGTGTGTGTGTGTGTGTAGGGGGAGAATGCACATGCATGCATCTGTGTGTGTGTGTTGGTCAGAGAGTGATGACCACAACTGCCAGAGTGATCACAGTGGGATTCATTATGGCGACAGACAGGGCCGCCTCTAAAACACTGACCGTGTGTGTGTGCATGTGTGTGTTTGTGTGTGTTTGTGTGTGTGTGTGTGTGTGCATGTCTTGACAGGCCCTCCACTAAAATGGTGTCTGAGGATTACACACTGACTGGGATGGAATAAACAGTGCTGTGTGTGTGTGTGTAGGTTTGATAAATTATTTACATCATTGAGAAAGCAGCGTCGACACTGTTTATGCCCGCACCTGCTCTTCTCAGTGCTTAAAAGATGATTTATGTGTTATGGTCACATCGGATTTCCACAACTATTGGTCCGACGTCTTTTGGGACATAAAGTGGTGGTTACAAAGTGCCGCAGGCTCGTTTGGTAGGCAGCACAGCGAGAGGAGAGCAGCATCATATAACTGGACCAGGTAAAACTCCTGTCCAGAGAGCTGTTACAGCAGTTTGTTTGCTCTTACACTCAAATGAGTTATGGACACTCTAAGGGAGGGAAGGCTGGCGATGCTGGCCATGAATCTTGCTGTGTAAGAAGCTATCATCAGGATAGGTTGACACTACTGGAAGTTAAAGCCCCACCAATGCTCAACTTAGTAAAAGAGAAAAATCAGGCAACTCTATAGCATCTGAAAACTTCTAAGCACTGCACAGGGAGGGAAAGAAACCACACAAGTAAAATACATAATATTTGTGAGGTTATTTTAGAGATGTCTGTGTGTGTGTGTGTGTGTGTGTGTGTGTGTGTGTGTGTAGGCCACTTTGTTAGGAAGCGAGCAGATAAATGGGAAATAATTCAGCTTTTTCCTTGTTTGTTTGATGTCAGGTCACTGATGTGTGATCTGATTTCAACATTTATACTGGAAGAGCAAAATGACATCCTTGTGCTGAATTTTAACAGTTCTCATAAAGGACTATAACACCAAGATATACAGGACTGCTGATCACACTTTTAAAACTCCACAACTGGAAAAGCAGTGCAGCAGGATGAGTTATATTTTTGTTTTCGTTCCGCACATTCTTCTTCCTTGTCAAAGTCTGGCACCTATATTACCCACAATGCAACTTGACAGCCAGTTTGGTTTGGAGATTCAGGTGTGTTATGCTAGAATCAGCTAATGTAGCCTGGTGCCTCCAAGCCCCATGAAGAGTGGACTACAGAGGTCTGGTAAGCTCATTTCTTTCTAGATCCTCTGATTATTTTACTTGTCAAACTGGTAGTTTTCAACGCTGACTCCAGTCACATCACATTAGGACATTTATCAGGCCTCACACTTTTTTTTTTTAATTACCTGGGAATAACTATCCATGCAGATAGTTTTGGTTGGATGTATCCAGGTGCTGATTTAAAAAAAAAAAAAAAAAAAAAAGGCATACCATTTATAAAACCCCAACAGCAACATATTTTCAGTTTCAGCCTGCTGAAACTTGAAATTTACTTGAATAAGTCATGGAGAAGATGACGTCAGCTTCTATTGTTGTAAAACTTGATGAAGCTGCAAGCACAGACTGATTTGCAAAGCACTAATTACAAAAAGAAAACTAAGTAAAATCAAGGCAAGTCTCTGCAAGTTGAAAGTTATGGAAAATGAACAGACACAAGTGGTTGCCTGAATGAAGATGTACTAAAACTAAAGGCTAAGGCTGTTGTATTCTCCATTTTTGCTTTTGTCAACAATTCCCATGAAAGGACCAAAATCAACAGTTTGTTGGTTGTTTCGTTCTGACTTTACTCTGTCTGTGGCTCTCAGCCCTGAGCCTATTGCTTCCTACTTTAGATATGAATCTTAAAAATGAGTTATTTAACTAATGACTTCATAACTCACAAATATATAGCTACTTTAAAAATAGTGCATTTGTTGGGGACTATTTTCAGTGGTGGATTAATCCATATTTGGTGCTCTGGTGAGTATTCAGGGCAGCAGGACAGTGTGTGTGGGACTGAGTCAAAATAAACTTCAGTGTGTGTGTTCATAGTGATGAAATAACATTACCCACTGATGTGTTTTTTGGACGACAACAATGGAGCTCTATGGCACAGAGGCTTTGGATACGCTCACAATATAGCGGGATCAATACATTTATTAAAAATGTACACTGTTGCCCATAAAATTGGAATAATTTTGTTTTCAGACACAATCCTCTTTTTATTGCTATTTATACACATCAGTAATCACATTGGAAGAAATTGATCAGTTAAGTTTTGAGAAGAGAAGATATACACTTTATCTCTCAAGAATAAATCACATTGTCACAATCAGTTCATGAAAAGAGGTAAAAATATATTTTATTCCAACTTTATGGGCAACAGTGTACATTATGTCACCCTTTCCCACCTATAAATGTAGTTGTTCAGTAGCTTTCGGATCAGTAAGTTCCAAAATCAATGAATGTGCTTGCATGTTTGCCACATCTTGTCATATTTCCATAATTTGTGACACTAAGTGTTTGAAGTGAAACCTGAAAGACAGACATCAAATTCAGCTTTAAACAAGCACAGCACAGTGGTGAGTAATATGGCAATGGAAAAACTACAGAACAGACTATTTCTGAATGGCAGAATTTTTGAGATACCCCATCTGTTTGTTATGTAATCCAGACGACGGCTTTCAAGAAGGATCCAGGAAGAAATGAATTTGTCTTCTTCATGTATGAACAGCAATTTAGCTTTACGTGCTCAATTGCTTGATCTTTTACCCACATCGGTTCGTATCTCATCACAAAGCCTAAATTCTCATTAATTTGCCACTCCAAAGTTGCACTGGCATTGCTCTGCTGTAGCGAGCAGAATGTGATACGCATCTTAGCTTCAGATTGCATCACTGTCCCCGTAGTATCTCCCAACATGTCCCAGATATCAGTCTCCTGCTGCAGACAGGGGTGTCACAGCCGAATTTACATACAGCTCCAACAACACAGACACCCAGTGGTACCACAGTGCCACACACCAGCTCAATATTTCATAGCTGTATGAAATATGCCTGAATGTGTGCACAGCATCTGCCATCTTTGGGGCTTTGCAGCCCCCAGGAGGCCCGTTTGATCTGTAATTGGGAAGTGTGCTGAATTAATCAGCAGTTTATCTGCTTTTTAATTGAAATAACACTTTCAAAAAACACAGAGAACAGCACCACTGATCCTTCCTGTATAGTCTTTCGCCTATTGTCAATTTTCGTCTGTGTACTCACTAATGGCCCGCTGAGATTCAGAGAGATATTACAATGGTGACGGGGACTCAGAAAGGACTAATAAAGACAGAAATATCTGTGCTGTGTAGACGGAACACTGTCTGACTGTTCCGTGGAGAATTCATCTGATGTTTTGATTTTTTTTTTTTTTTTTTTTTCAGTGTTCTCTTTTTTGGGGGAAGGGCTTTTGTTGATTTCTCATCATATTTCTAATCAGTCAAAAAGGGTAAATACTCCAGTCAAAATGATATTGGATTATATAATCCACAAAGTCTATTTTACATTTCTGCTTAGTGATGCCTGAGGCAGTGAGCTTCTGGCAGCGCTTCCAGCCACAGACCTTGGCTTGTAACCTCACCACCACATCCAAGTTCTGACACTTCCTGCCCTCCACCTAACAGAGAACTGTAGTTCTGTGTTCAAGTTGCAGTAAAACGGATTATTGTTACTTGGTGGTTAATGTATACTGTAATGTACGTTTTTAGTTTTGCTTGGGTTAGAGCACACCACTCCTCAGAGGAAATTAAATTGTTTATTTATTTTTTTTATATTAAGCATTAAATGACAATGTGTAATCTGAAGGTGTTACAGATTGTGTCAAACCCAAAGAGAATTCTCATCACGTCTGCAGCTGTCCGTGGCTCTAAAAAGTTTTTTAGGCTCTTTTAGCCTATTGTTTTCATTTTACAGTCCACAATGTCATTAGTTTGAAGCCATGGCAGGCAACTGTTAGATATTTTCTCAGGAGCTGGTGGAGACAAAAACAGAGCAGATAGAAAAATAGGATATTCTCTGGATATTCAGTATTGGACTTTGATTTATAAAGTAGACAGAAATATGCCTCTAAATGAATGCTATGTTGTGAATTTCAAAATGAAATACAATACGTGGATGTGGTTTAGTTATGAGAAGGAAACCAAAATATTTTTAATGTTTTACAGGAAGAGAAAAGAGGAACGATTAAAAAGTATTATAAAAATGTATTCTGAGACATTTGAAATTAGAAATAAATTAACACACGGACACAGGATTAGAGCTTGGATAATGTATTTTTCATCTCTCTCTGTCTTTAAGAGCAGAAGGCCTACATCTGTAAAACCGCTCATTATATCAACAGCCTTAAAAGAAAAACTGACAAATTATCAACAACAACTTCAGTTTAGCTTCTGACAGTACTGAAGAAGGGCTGGGTGATATGGTTGAAATCAAAAACATAAAACAATGTTAAAACTTATATAGATTACTAAATGGTACATATGTGCAAAATTAAAATAAGCAAATTGATTTTCAATGCAATCAAATGTGTTCCATGGTTTACATCAGACAGCACTCTTCAAGAGAAATCCTTCAGTTAGTCTTTCTACTGTGGACATGGTTAGTTGGACAGCAAATATATGTTCAATCAAACTGCAGAGAATATTGATCGTATCAGAGGAAGAAAACACTGAGTGTGTTTTAATTTAAGGTAAATATCTACTCAGTATAATAGTCTAATGCTACCTGTAACTATAGTGGTGCTTGATCAGGCCATGTCAGGCCTACTGTCTGCTGGCCCATCACTTTCCAGCTCAAGCAGCCTCGCAGGTGAACTTAAAGACTGCATAGTCTTGGCCACTCTCTGCAGCACAGATGCCCTGCAAACTGGGCCAAAGCAAGGGCCAGTATCTGTGCCAGGCCTGGAACTACAGCTATTAATGTATGAAAATGTTCTCACTATTTATCATGTATTATTATCTGCCCAATATCGAACCTCTGTGTATAAACTGTATTTTGGAACATTTACCATATTGTATTGAGAATTTTTTTTTAACATATTAATACTTTAAGAATAATACTTAAAGCTGTGTCAATAAATATCTTAATGTTGACAATGAAAAAAGTGACTTGTGGTGACAAAAGAGCCTTTCGCCCTTTTTTAGCTCATCAAAGATGACTCCAGATGAATGTTAATATTGCTCTATGGCTACAGGTTGTGTAAATTGGCAATTATACTTATTTCATGTATTTGTTTCATGTCTGCCAATTGGGCAAAAAACAACCTACTGATGCAGCTTTATATTCATGCTATCAGCTGTGATGTATTTAATATTGAATGTGACTATATTTTGAGTATTTTAGTCTTAAGCTCCTAGCATACATGTTCATCCTGAGTGACTGTCAAAGGACAACTGAATTAAACTGACGACATGAATTGATTTTTCTTGATATACTTACTTTATGTTCACTTTATATTACTTTATATTAGAGGATGGTAGGTTCAGTAAATGACTGTATGACTCACTTTACTCAAATATTTTTCACTATTACATTACTACATATTACCATTGTGTGTATGCAGCCAGACTGTGTCAATGCTGCACAGGCACAGATGTCTGTTTAAATAAAGTAGAAAGTCTCCATATTCTGTCAATGAAGCACAGAAAATGTTGCTCTCAGTAGCCTGTGATGTTGCTATATTTATAGTGATTGCACCGACCGTTAAACAAAAGCATGGAGGTGTCTCCTACCATCCCCCTAGACGGCAGCCATAGCAGAGGTGATATAATAAATTGTTGCAGTGGAGATCAATGTCTGTGGGAAGAGGCGAGGAAGAAAGGGAGCGAGCCTCATTGTTCCTTCTCTCGGCGTTTCCGCTCTTTAAGGCAGATCCCCGACTGCCCATATGACGGATGGTGGCCATTCTGGAGTGGCCGTTTGGTACTTGGCATCAAGGTGGACTGGGAGCCCGGGGCCATCAGGTCTGAGGCGGCAAATGTCCCCAGTGCTCTCCGGGCGGGCCCTCTTGGGGCCTACGCTCTGCCTAGATGGAAAGGAGGCACTATAAATCAGCCCATCTGGGGGGCTATGTTCTGCCTCACCATCCATCTCAGCCCCTGGTCCCTGATGGAGGAGATGGGGGCAAGAGGGGTTGGGAGGCAAAGGGTGGAAGGGGTTCACATACCTGAGGAGAGGAGGGAGGAGATGCAGGGAGGCAGGGCAGGGGTCTCTACCAGCCCAATGATCCAGTAACCCAGGGGCCACAAGATGCTGTGAAGAGAGGAACAACCAGAGAGGCCACACCAGGAGCCAGAGTCAGGAGGAGATACTGTGCATTAGTGGACTGTAACCAGCCTCATGTATCGAATTCAGTCAAAGGATAATTCCTGTTTATTACAAGCAGGCATTTTCATCAGTTTTTTTCAGTTTTGGGCATCATTCTAAATGGTAATAGTATATGTTTAATCATTAATTGCTGTTATCAGTCACTGAGATTTAGGAACACAGCAACGATATTGCTAATTATGTAACTGACAAAAGCTCCATATTGACACTTCTCATTAGGCACTGTACAAAACACTATAGGAAACACTAGAGGGAAGAAAGAGCTCTGCCGAGGGCTGAATTTATTTGATGATTAAATCTGCAATATTTGATTTTTGGTCACTTGGGACAAACTATAAACACAATATTGACAAATTCTCAGCCGGTAAAGTTGTTGTGGCAAACTTGTTAGCGAACAGTTGCCTATTTACATGTCCTGCAGCTGCGGAGCAATATTTGCATTCATTTGGAGTTGTGCTTGTGTCCACCTGATAAATTCGGATCTGATAAATCTAATCTATTCACTTTGCTTTTTGTTCTATTTTGGTCTCCACCTACTCCTGAGAAAAATATGTATGCAAATCACTATGCTCATCAGCTCAACGCTAACTTCTTCTATCCTCTAAATATAATAAAAAAAAATAATAATAAATATTGATTAGAGCAGCTTTAAAGTTACTAAATTAAAAAGACCTTAGTGTTACCTCTGTACAGAAAATGATGCTGCTTGTTACTGAGAGGGAGTCAGAGCACGAGTACAAATCAAAGGGTAACAAGAAGAAGCTGAGACTGATTTTGATTGTATGAGTTGTAGCTGGTGTGTGAGCATTCATGTATGTGTATCTATGTATGCGTGTGTGCCTGTGGCAGTAGCTGAGGTCGAGCAGAGAAGGCTTTTTCTCCATATCTTCAAACGGCGGCATGGTTCTGTGCAGCAGGACCCTGCAGACGGTGGCAGCGCTGGGGGCTGCTGGGGTGGCTGAGAGGAGTCACACTGCTTCAAAGAAACAAGACACAACTGCAGGGCAGAGCATCTGATCCAAGCACGTGCCTCCACCCTCCAACCACCACAGCAAGGAGGAGAGAGAGGGGGGAGAGGGTGACTTCTCTATTCACCGCAGCCTAACTCTCTCTCCAGTGCGAGCAAGAGAGAAGTGAAGAAGCTACCATTATAGCCCGTCATGCAGCTTAAACACCCTGCTCCATCTCCCTCCATCTCCCCTCCTGGGAGTGGAGAGCCAGAAAATGTGCCAAAAGCTACAGAATAAACTAAAAAAGATACATTTCTTTTAAAAAAAGTGCTGTCAACTTTAAGTCTTTGAAGTAGTAGTACTATTTGAAGAAGCAGTAGTGGTGGTAGTAGTAGTTAGAGTTGAAACGGTAGCAGAGATTGAGTAGCAATAAAAGTAGCAGAAGTAGTATTGACGGTGACAGGAGTAAAAGTACTGTTAGAGCAATAGCAATGGAAGCAGGAGAAGAAGCACCATTAGCAGCTACGGCAATAGTATCAGAGATAGAAGAGGCAATGCTATCAGTAGTAGAAATACAAATATAATGGCAGTATTTTTAGCAGCAGTAGTTGTAGCACATTCATCTGTACTCAGATAAAGGTCAAAGGTCCACTTGCTAGCTTTTAGAAGAGACGTTAATGTTTTTCACAAAGAAAGTCTCAAGACTTGGCTATGAAGTCCTGAGTCAAGAACCAAATAAAAAAAAGAATCCAGAACTTTGCACTTTGAATCATAAACGAGCCATTACGAATGTCTTCTATGATTTTGTCAAGTCTATGGCTTTCAGAGCTTTCCACCTCATCTCATAGTCCCTAGTCAGCAAATTGAGCTGGCTTGGGTATGTGGACTTTAGGTCACCTGTTAATAAGTGGTTGCATATGAGGGGGGTTCACCCACATCTCTGCTCAAGGATGGTCTTGGGTGTCCTCTCTGGTGTTCCTCTGGTCAGTTGTCTGTTTCTGCTGTTCATTCAGTTTTTTGTTCGTGGTTCTTGTTCTTAAGGTCTTAAGTTGTGGAACATGACAAAATTGCCACGTCTGCTTATGTCCCTGTAATGATACTTGAGGTGAAACCGAGAGCTCTGAAATCTAGTAAGTGGACCTTTAAATTTACTTTACTTTCTTCTGTGTACTGTTCCTCAAAGTCACAAATTACCGTGCTCATGAGATAAGGTAGTTAAAGAGGCATTTTACTCGGCAGCAAGGTGTGTGGTGGTTTTCCTGTAGGTGCAGTTATAGTTCTGAATAGGAGATTATTGAACTGGATTCATTGACAGCTGAAGAAATCATGTTTAAATTCTTCCATTTATGTTCATAGAGAGAAACAACAACAATTATCAGTTGTGGTCGCAATGTCTCAATCAACAGCTGCTTGTCCACATACCACAGGTTTGATTTAGTCAGAGTATAGTTCACACCTAAAAGGAGGAATCCCCTGACAAACCCCAAACGGGCCGTTCAGACTTTTGAGGCTCTGAAATCAAAAACCAAACTGGACCTGGAGTCTCAGCAGAGGTACCCAGGCAGAATAGCTGATAGCCTGACTTTGCAGAAGCTGGAATATCAGCGATAAAAGTTGCAAATAACTTAGAATTTTCACTGAAAGCCAAAGGAAAATCTATCTTTGCTCAGCGATCATCACTGAATCATTGTTGCTACATTTTAGCAAAAGGCTGATGATTTTCTACAGTCCAAACGAGAGACAGTTTTTAAGGGTTAATGTTTCTCTGTGGTAGCCACAGCAGTAGCAGTGGTAGTACTAACAGTCACAGGGAGTTCTACTGGCACTGAGAGTCACACTGCTTCAAAGAAAAGAGACACAACTGCAGGGCAGAGCATCTGATCCAAGAATGCGCCTCCACCCTCCTCCAACCACCACAACAAGGAGGACAGAGCGACTTCTGATTTTGCCGCTGTGTAACTCTCTCCAGTGCAAACAAGAAAGAAAAAGTGCAAAAGTTACGATTACAGCCCATCACACTTCTTAAACACCCTGCTCCATCTTCCTCCATCGCTCCTCCTGGGAGCGGGGAACCAGAATATGTGCCAAAAGCTACAGAATAAATAACAGAGTTGGAGTTGGGGGGGGGGGGGGGGGGGGTCTCTTCAAATGAATGCTAATTCTACTAACACCTCCCCCCCATCACCACCACCACCAACAACTTTGTTCACATATTGATGCGTTCTGCAATCAACTTCAATGGCACAAGCCATCTTGTGGGAAGAGAGAGGATGATCAAGCCAGGGAACTGGAGAGAGAGAGAGAGAGAGAGAGAGAGAGAGAGAGAGAGAGAGAGAGAGAGAGAAAGTCAGAAAAAGAGGGGGAAAGTGAAATGGGGGTCCCGGATTATTTCTTCACTCGAGCCCAACCACTACTTTCATTAGCCCCCCCATTAATTAGCCTTGTTGAGCTCATTTGCAAGTCAATGGCTGTGGCTGTAGGACCGGCTTCTTTGAGCCGCAGCGCCCCTGTGATCTCTGGGTCCTGCAGCCCCTCCACCCCTCACACGCTGGATGCAAGCCTTCCTGACAATTAGTACAAAAGAGATTCATGCTCCGTATAGCCAATACATTATTCATATTTTCCCCTCACTTAAATAAATCATAATGTTCTTGAGGGTTTTACTTAAACAACATGCTGTCTCTCCCTCTCTCTCCCAACCACAGCCTGCACTCCTAGCCAGCATCCTCATGAAACTGGTTTGTGGTGACCTTGCCCCATATTTGGGACACTTC
Organism: Toxotes jaculatrix; assembly: GCF_017976425.1. Taxonomy (NCBI): domain Eukaryota; kingdom Metazoa; phylum Chordata; class Actinopteri; family Toxotidae; genus Toxotes; species Toxotes jaculatrix. Next base: position 28,469,701 of record NC_054400.1, read on the forward strand.
CTCTACAGTGCAGGACAAGCAGACCCCTTCAAGATGATGATCATGGGTTTGTATGTTTCTACCCTCTCACGTCTAAAAGGACAGATCAGGCACTACACCTTTAAGTTCTAAGAATTCTCCTGTCTCAGATTTATCGAACCAAAATCCAACTTTTATTATGCAGAGTCAGTTTTGATGCTTCCGACGAATCTGACTTTTTTTTTCCCCCCACAGATGCTCAAGTTGAAAGTCCTCCTGAGCTCTGACTCAGAAAGCAAGCAGAGGCTTCGTCTGGAGCATCGCAGGCGTCTGTGCCTCTTATGTCCTCCGCATTAATCTGTTAGCGGTGTTGTGCTGGACCAGAGCAGTCTGGACAGAGCAGAGCAGCTGTCTCAATGATTTAGCAGCCCTTTGTACTATTATTCATCTGACTGGAGGGAGTCAGTGTCCAGCTGAGGACCTGCATCTTTTATGACCACTTGCAGTCCATTCAGACAAAGGTACTTCCATGGAATACTTTCGGGACCTGCAGCACATGTATATTGATGCATATGGCAGCATATTGATTTTGAACATCTTTATTTCATTGAGAAAAGGAGAAAGCCTGCTACGCTAAGTTATGAATTTCCTGGGCTACCTTTTAAATTGTCTGTCTTGCTTTTTCCCTTTTGTTGACGGTGATATCGTTAGACAGATGCTGTCATACTTCCTGGTGCACTTGTCATGTTAGTTAATCCATCAGCGCCTGTCCGACAGCTGTCTCTTTTAGCTGCAAACTTTGCTCATTTGGAAAGTTGCACGGTGCGCTTCAAGTACGTAACCCTCCACTGTCTCCCTCAGAAGTTCTTCAGCCTCACTTTGGCTGTTGTGTACTTGAGTGTTTTACTCCAGCATCGCGTGGTCCCGGAGATCTGAGGCTTCACATAGACGCAGCTAGCCTGTCACTTGAGACTGGGCAGAAACAGGTAGTGCAATTAGCCAGCGGAGAACATGTTTATCTGTCAGGCCAAAGACAGGATGGGATGGCTTTGAGGAGGAGGGTGGGGGGGGGGTATTTCACAGGACTCATTTTCAAATACAAAAAGGGTAATCCCCCCACACCAACCCCCCTCCAATTAGGAGAAGAATCCCCCTTTTTCAGCATTTATTACACCTATTCAGTATTCTAGATGCTGCTATCAGTTTTCCATAACTAGGCTGCACAAAGAGCAAACGCTCCATTTGGTGAGATTTGTTGCCCCGCTTGACCACTTCTTTGTCTCGGCCGGGCTGGCTAAGCGCTGTGGAATGGGGCACCCCCGCTGTTTTATCAAGTCTGCTGAATCCGTAACGAAATAAGTGAGGGTGACAGTGACAGCGGAGGGAGGGGAAGCGGAGGTAAGAGCAACAGACCGCCTTATTTGAATCATTTAAGCAAGATGCAATTACGGCTGCGCCCAGTGCGGTGGGGAAACAGCCCATTTTAAAGGCAGCACAAATCAATGAGCACAGCGACGGTGATGTGTTTGACAGAAGTGCCTGTTAGTGGTATACGGCTGCTCTCGAGGATCATTACACACCCTGTAGACAATACATTATCACCAAAAGAGAGGAATGAAAACAAAGAGCAGTGGGAGGCGAGGAGGGGGCCACTGGGCCATCTGTATTATGGCCTTAGACCCGCCATTTGGAGATGGAAAACGACACTCAGTTCTCACATCTTAAAGTCCTCTCATATTCTTCTGGCATTTTCAAAACTTTAAAGACTAAAAACTATCAGCAAGTTCCGCTTTTCTCAAGGTGCTCCATGTATGACCACTAAACCTCATGCTATGATTAAATTAATTTTAATACTTTGGTGGGACAAAGACAGACATAAGTCTAGATAAGAGGGGTAGGGTTATTACATTTGTTCACTTCCCATAAACATGTATGATTTATGTTTACTGAATGTAAAGACTATATCCACATTGGGATCAAATATGCTACATGCACAGTATTTGTTATTTAAAAATTTTTAAACAAACATGTTAAACAGCAGTGGGTGCACTTCCAGTTCTGGTTTCCTGGTATTCCTTCTTGCAAGTATAGTTTGATTTCAAATGTATTTAAACATTTATACTGTCTTAAAGCTAATTGTAATAATGTGGTTTAATTGCTGTTAAATAAGACCATAGTTTTGATTCTTAGAAGTCTCCGGGGATATTGGTAGTGCTATTGTTTTTCTGATTTCAGACCACATCTACCATATTACTTCCGAATCACCCCCTCCCCCTCTCATGTCTTTGAGTTTATCGAAAACACTCCTCCAGTCAAATGGTACAAAGAGTAAAATGCGCTTCAGAGGATGCCAGTCTACAGAGTATTTTTTTTAAATTCATGGTAATTATACAAATGTTTTAAAGTTCGTGTGTTATTTATTGTTGTTAAAGGGACACTCCACAAATTTTCCATGTCAATGTCAATTTAATATTAATGCAGAGTCCTACATAGCCTATGTTTTCTGTGGTTGTGAAGGGAGCTTTCTGAAGTCTGATATAAATAACCCTTAATGATGTCATCAGGGTTATTACATCCTGGGGTTGGAAACAGTTTTGGGGAATTTTGTAAAAGAAAGCCTGCGTTTCAAATTGGGGGTGTGGCGTTTGAAGGATGTACGTGATGTTTACCAGGCAGGGAGGGTCTAATGAAAGACCATGTCAAATTCCACTATGTGAAGTGCAGGATCCAGCAATTGAGCCATACTAGGGAATAAAAGTCAGATTAGCTCAGTCTCTGCTGCTCCGATTTTGACCTTTATTTTTCATTTTTTAATTTCCATGTCTCTCGCTATTCCCCAACAGTATGGAAGTGCAACACAAAATCTTTGGAGTCTTCCTTTAAAATGTTAAGTCTAAATTCTATCCATCTCCATTTTCACAAGAATACCATATGCCGATGGGAATACTCTGCTGGTGAATCTCTGGCTGGTAAATCTCTGCGGTGAAATTTGCAAAAAGTCATTTTAAGGGTTACTTTAATTTGATTGATTTCAGACAGGAAGTCCTCAGATGTAATGAGATGGAAGGAAAAGGGAGAAAATGAAATAAGGTCGCCTACTATGTCAATTTTGTGGGATTTAGGCTTTTCCAGTTAGTTAGGCTTAACATTAGATGAGCTCCAGAAGCATCCAAGCCCAGTGTTGGATATCTTTGACTGAGCCCGGCACCTCTGGGACATGTCAAGCACCAGTGCTTTCTCTCCCTCTCTCATTCTTTCTTTGTGTTAGTCTCTCTACCCCTCTCTCTCTCTCTCTCTCTCTCTCTCTCTCTCTCTCTCTCTCTCTCTCTCTCCCTCTCTCTCCCTCTCTCTGCCTGAGGATGAGGCCATCTGGTGTATGTTGGTGGAGCCAGGCATGCTGACTGGAGTCGGTGTGGGCCAGGCCAGTCTCCATACTGGAACACAACTCACTTTGTATATTGCCTTGTTTTGGCCACGGAGCCTCATTGATCCCCCTCAGCAGAACATTTTACATTTGGAACACTCCTCATTTACACTTGTACAGACGAGCTGCACAGCGGCCGAGGAGTGGCATCATGAATAAAATTATCATATCAAAATATCAGCGGTGAAATTATCCATTTCTGTGTGTGTTGGCCTTCTTCCCTCATAGAGGGGAAGAAGAGGAGGAGGAGGGGGCGGAGGAGGAGGAGGAGGTAGACGCTGGGGATTGAGAAGCAACTGTGAGAACTTGTCAGAGGAAATTAGAGGGGGTTTCTGGACCATGGACTCACTGACTGGAAAACAGGAATCAGAGGAGAGACCCCTAGACTTCAGTCCAGTCTTGTGTAAAAGAAAAAGAATCTCTCTCTTCCATCAGCTTTTTTTTTTGGCTTCTCTCCCCCCCAGCTCCAGTGATCTCCAGTCCAGCTGCTCAGTCAGTAAAGCTTGAAACTGTCAAGTCAACATTGGCCTTAAAAGCATGTAGCAAAGCCTCCTAAAGGTAGAGTTCAGTGTATGGCTGGACTGAAGTTAACCCTTCTAACCTGTTTCCTGGGCAGGCCTTTTCTGTACCTGGTACCCCCCGCCTCTGTGGCTCTCTGTGGAGGACCATAGCTGGCCATTGGAGCTCCTCTAAGGCCCACCCCTCATCTATCAGTGACACTACCAGCTGACAGAGCACTTATTCATACTCACTCATGAATATTCAATTTACTCTTACTTCAAGGGTACAAAAGACATATCTATACACATGAGAGAGGAGCAGCATCTCTCCTCTTGTATCTTGCCTTATCTCTCTCTTTTCCCTCCTCCTCCTCTTCCTGCCTCTTTATACATGTAAAACCTAAACATCGGCAGCAATATGCAGGCCTTAATTTCATGTGCATGTTTCATTAGAGGTGCCGAGCAGGAGACATTTTTTCTCTGACACTTTGAGCAAGCCAACACAATCCTGCACCGTTTGCGCAAAGGAAAAATCCCATTTGTCCTTTGTCAGCACAAACACTTTAATTTGAGGCTTTCACTCCTGAGTAAGCAGCAGATCTCCTCAGAAGTCCGGAGAGACACAGGAAACGCATGTGGGTCCTTCAATCTCTCCCTCATCAGCAGAGGCACACCTCATTCCACATGGCCTCTGTGTTGTCAGTCAGCGGGGGCATGCATAAGTCAAAAGGAGAGGGGAAAGTGCAGGCGTGTCAGAGTATAAATAGCCAACAGGACCGGCGGTCACATTATTGTTGTGAAGTCTTTAAATGCTGTTTACCAGACGTTTTTACTACAGTCTGAAACACAGCCACAAACTGGAACACAACATGGCATCTACACTGCATTAAGATCTTCAAAGAGGACTCGGTTTCAGTGCAGAGAATCTTTTGTTGTTGTCATTTTTAGTCTTTGATCCACAGATATGGACACTACTTTTTGAATTTCTGTATCTTTCTGAGACATGTCAGGTCCTCAGACTTTGGGCCTGTGGTGGTAAGGTGAACAACCAGCTGGCCTCAGTGTGCCTCAAGCAAAATAGCTTGTTGGGTGAACTAACAACCTCTGCAACCTCTTTTCTAATGGCAGCATTGGGACAATGTTGTACGCAACAATTTTTGTAAAATTTTGTAGCCACAAAGCACCACACCACTCTCTGCTGTTTTGAATCCTTAACTGAAAGACTGAAAACGTAAATGTGAACAGAAGTTACGTTTTGAATAGAGAGGCCATCATGTGCCATTTAAAATCACTGAGTATCAGTAGATGCATTCGTTTCTGGCAGCCTCGGTCTAAAGGTACAAACTCATTAAAGGCCTTCACCAACCACAGCTGATCTCTGCCATGGCAGCATGGTAAAGCTCATTTTGGATTTAACTTGTGGGTCCCTGAAAGTTGATCAGTGTAATGAAAGGTGACCGTTGCAATTGCTAAAGGACGTCGTGACGAGCAGAGGATTCGACTCTGACACGTGTTTGTGATGATCAGTGCTTGTAGCTCTCTAGGTGTGATGAGGACTTAATTAGCTGCTTGTGGATTTGGCTGCTCTGGATTGCATTATGGATTGCAACGACGGCACTGGGGCAATGAGCGGGCTAAGTGCAAACCTCTGTTCTCATAATTGCACATCTGTTTCCTGTTGCTTGCTCCTGTAATTGCCTCCTCCTCCTCAGTCATCTCTACAGAGACCGGCTGCAGGTGACTGTAAGTAAAATGGGACCAGGAAACCTGTCTGCTCTGTGATCAGCAGAGACATGCAGGGACAACTGAGACAGATGTTTTGACAGCTCCTGTTGTGCGTGTGCACACACATACACGCACACACACACACACACACACACACACACACACACACACACACACACACACACACACACACACACACACACACACACAGTATTTGTACATATCTGGCACACTTTCATGTCTTACACCAGAGCACCACCCAGTGGCTGAACAGAGACCTGTAAGTGGGAGAGGTAAAATGAAGATAGATATTGTGGAATGGTGTGACATCTCTCTGTGACACATGCACACACACATTTTCTTTTTTATGCCTCACCTTTTTTTTCTTATTACTGTCTCCTGTTCCTAGATTTGTTGTTCTTAAACATGCTCATACTGTCATATTTTCTAAAACGTACAAATGCTACAATGAAGTATCACCATAAGCAGTTCTTGATTGCTTCATCTCCTCTCCGCTCGGAAATGTGTTTTTGCTTTTTGTTTCTTCACTTGAAAGTTTTAGCTTCAGAATGACGGAGGTGCAGAGTCTGACACTACAAGGCTGTTTTCACATTCATCTGCTGAAAAGTCTTACTTTAACAAGGTATGTGACATTTCTAAAGTGTGATGTGAAAACTTGAAACTATCAGTGCAAATACACTAAGAATAAAAAATTTCCATGAGTCCAGATTTTTATTTATCTTAGTAAATGTAACATATCCTGAAATACTCAGTAAAAGAAAGACAAGAAATAATTCTTTGAAAGTAATGTGGAAATTAGAGTCAAACGGAAAATAAATTGAAAGATTCATTCATTCGCTTGCTATTATCTAATCAGCCAATCATGTGGCAGCAGTTCAATGCATAACATCCTGCAGATACAGGTCAGGAGCTTCAGTTAATGTTCACATCAAACATCAGAATGAGGAGAAAATGTGATCTCAGTGACTCTGACTATGGCAGGATTGTTGGTGTCAGACGGGCTAGTTTGAATATGTCTGAAACAGGTTCGCCAAATCTCAAGCCTGTTCTCCTGAGGCTGCAGATGGTAGGGTCAGAGTTTGGCGTCAACAGCATGAATCCATGGACCCAACCTGCCTTGTGTCTACAGTCCAGGCTGCTGGTGGTGGTGGTGGTGATGGTGTGGGGAATGTTTTCTTGGTTCACTTTGGGCCTTAATACTTAATAAGTTGCTGACCATGTTCATCCCTTCATGGCCACAGTTCACCATCTTCTAATGGCTACTTCCAGCAGGATAATGCTCCATGTCACAAAGCTAAGCGTCTGGTTTCATGAACATGACAGTGAGTTCTGTGAACTTCAGTGGCCTCCCCAAGTCTCCAGACCTGGATCCAGTAGAACACCTTTGGGACATGGTAGAACAGGAGATTAGCAGCTCGAATATGCAGCTGATAAATCTGCAGAAATGATGTGATGAACATGGAGTAGAATCTCAGAGGAAAGTTTCCAACATTTGATGAAAAACTGAGGCTGAGAGCAGAGGGAGGAACTACCCAGTGTTAGTGTGGTGTTCCTAATAGATGGCTTGATGGGCGAATGCCATGTTAGCACCATGCGACTGACTGATCACAGCAGACCATCAGTGACAGTTGGTCACTGTCAGTGACATTAGTAATAACGCCTCTGTCAGGAGCAATCTACTGACAAATGAGACTAATATATTAATGTACCATAAGGTAAGGACCAGCATATTTACTTTATAGCTTATAACTAATATCAGTAACATATACAGTCAAGGCCAGATGTATTTGGACAGATGTACACTTCTTGTTCTTCAGGCTCTGAGTGTCAGCACTCTCAGCGAAATAATAGATACATTACTAAAGTTCAAAGTCTCAGCTTTAATTTGAGTAGGTTTATATCAATATAGAAATAACTGTGTGGCCCTTTTAACACATAGTGCCCAACGTTAAGAGGTTCAAAAATAACTGAACAAATACATATGAAGTGAAACAAAATCATCATGTTTAATGTTTTATGGAAATTCCTCTGCAGTCAGTGACTGTCTGAAGTCTTTGACCAAAGACATCAACAGACACTCTGTGTCTTCTCTGGGGATGCTCTGCTAGAGCTTTACTGCAGCTTCCTTCGGCTCCTGCTTGCTGAGGAGTCTCTTTGCCTTTAGTCTGGTCTTCAGTGGAATGCAACTCAGACTGAGACCAGGTGATTGTCTGACCCAGTCGACGATAGTCCACCTCTTCACCCTGAAAAGCTCTTTGGTTCCTTTGCCTGTGTGTTTAACTAGATAAGCTGTTCACATTTGAAGAAAAGGAATGGAGAAAGAAAAACAATAACCATCACTAAGCAAACATTGATATGGTCCAACAATGTAAACTACAATTAATTCTAAACTAAAATTACTACTACTCATATTGGAGAAAAATGAAGGTGTCAGTATTAACATTGACATTGTTATATCATATTTATCATTTTACATCCACTTTTGCAAGCTGGAGCTGGAGAGGGACCCCTCCTCTGTTCTTCTTCCTGAGCTAAATGTGGAATAGAATCTATATATAACACTTAAATGATCTGGATAAACACAACAAAAAGACTATCAGAAAAAAGATCATCTGTTCCTCATCTGAGTCAGGGGTCTAAGGATGGAGGATGTCTTTAGCTGTACAGATGGTGAAGTCCACCCTCAGTTTCAGGGTGGACACCCGAGATCAGTGTCACTGATCCAGTGTCTGACCAATGTGAAATATGGTCATTTTGTTATAATGGGACTATGACTCCTTGAGTTGTGGCCAAATTTGTGTTTTGTGAGATGACAGTGACCTTTGACCTTTGGCCACTAAATTCTAATCAGTTCATCCTTGATTCTAAGTGAAAGTTTGTGTCAAATTTGAAGAAATTCCTTCAAAGCGTCCCTGAGATATCGCATTCATGTGAATGGACAATCACAGCTGTCTACTGCGGAGACATAAAAGAGAACAATCAAATGTGGACTCTTAAATATTGGATCATTCTCATCTGAATCCCAGTTATTTGATGTCTGATCCTCACACTGATTTATTCTGTATTACTGCAACGTGGCTGCAGAAAGAAGAATATATTAGTCTTAATGAATCAACACCTTTGACTCGTATTAATTCTCACGTTCCTTGAAGCACAGTTATGACTCATGTTAAAGCCTTACTCAGTCTTTCACACCCAAGCTGGAAAACACAGAAACCAGCTCTACTAGTTTCTGTATGTGCGTGGTCATTAATAGTGGGACTGTGGTCCAGATCTGTTTCATTTTAGAATAAAGACATTCAATGTGTAGCTTGTTCACTCCATTTCACATCCAGTTTTTATAATAAACAATCTCAACACGTCTTAACAGCTGAACAGCTTTAAGACCTCATTTTCTCTTTCTTTCCCTCTTCCCCACTTATCTTATTTCTCCCACTCATGTCTCTCGTCTGGTTTTCGTGCTTGCTCATGGTGGGAGCTGTTCACTTTCTCTCTCTGAAATGTTGAAAGGTCTTGACCTCACTCTGTAAAGTGTCTTGAGATAATGTATGGTGTGATTTGGCGCTATGTAAATAAAACTGAACTGAATAGAATTGAAATGCCAGAATAAAAACAAGCACAGCGTTCTCCAAACACTGCACTGCAATAGGTAGCATGTGTTACCTGGCTGTAAATAGCAAAATGAATGTGCCTGCAGGAGGCTCACTGTCTGTTACTTATACATATTTGAATGCTCTGTCCTGATAAATGAAGTAAATTAATGATGACAATAAGAAAGAAGGAAAGTTTTATCTCGCCCCAAACAAATGCAGAGTGGAATGAAACAGAGATGAGGTATAGTGTTGTCCACTGGACACATGGCAAAGCTGTGCAGCACTCTGCCACATGGTGGTAGTGCACCAAAGAGAAGGGTTACTGCACTGAAAGTCATCTGAGGACTGAGTCCATGTTAACTTCTCTGTACTACACCATTTTCAAAACAAAAGAAACACCACAGTGTAAGAATACTTCATCACTGTATGAGTGAAAGTACAGAATTGATATCAGTAGGTATTTAAAGGTATTTACTTTTCAGCAACTTGTATGGTATACCATTATGTTAAAAGATCTAGTATGACTAATGCCATACATAACTGATACAACTTCAGTAGTTAGTAAGCAGCATTCTAATGTTGTGGCTAGATAAAGAGCTACTTTTCTTTTTACTATTTCATAAACTGTTTGGCAGTTAAAACTAAAAACAATAAATAATTTACATGATGATGTTATATCTACCATGTTACATCTTAATCTGCAAAATAACTTCTAACTATAGCTCTCTGATGAATGTAGTGGATTAGATGTATGAACTTTACTTGTTGACTTTACTTGTTTAAATGCACTTAGTCACTTTCAACCACAGCACAATGTTCACTCTGAGGGATTCTTTCCTGAAAACACAGTATTGTTAAATGAAGGTATACAGTTAAAACAAGGTGAACCAAACGGTCCCTGGAGAATATAAAAATACTTATTCCGAAAAGAAGAAACTGATCCAGATAAGGAAATGTTAAGACATATATGCCATTACATATGGTAATGATGCAGGTAGTGTGTGCAAACTCCCCATCACATTAATTCACCGTAGTCTCACAGGGCCAACAGGTTCATGGTTTACATCCGCCCACATTTCCTTTACAGCTGCTTTTGTTTCTCTCTCCACAGGATTTTCCTCCTGCTTTCCATTTCCTCTGAGGAATCAGTGTAAGAGCCTTATACCAGCTTATTCAGTATATACAGTGAACTGTACAGTACAGTTACTGAAACAGAGGCACGGCTTTTAGGTCATATGTCAGTGAGCTTCTCCTGTCTTATATTTTACCCATACGCACTATTCAAACTCTGTGAAGTCTTCATTTCTTTTTTATCCCCAGTGTTAATGAAGACGTGAATAGATTTCCATTCCGGTAGATATCAATTGGTTCTCTGTGGCTCAGTGAACTCAGATATCTCTGTAGATAAGCTGTGAAAGCCCAGCTGGGGAAGAAACAAAGACAATACATGAGAATATGTTTACCCCAAGGGGGGAGTTGTAGGTTTCAGCAGTGAGGATCACTTCCGCGTTCAAAAAGCTGCAGTTCCTCGGCTGCCGCTGGGGGCTGGCTCCAGAAGTGAGCAATTCTCCATTGACCCCAATGTTAAAATAGCCAACTTTACAGCTTAAAAAAAACATGTTTACAGCCTGGTACATTTTTTGTTTTTGGTCTCTATTGGTAGTTTCCACTTCCGTGAACACTGTGAGGGGGGTGAATTTTTTGTACCACAACCGTTTTAGTGTTATTTAGGCTTAATAAATTAGGGCATAGTTATGTTGAGTGACAGCCCATAGACAGGCACAGGCAGTTAGCTCTTTGCTAAAGCATCGGCTGGGCTAGGCGGCTACATCCAGAGGCCTCCGGCTAACTCCAGCGGCTGCAGTGTCCGTGTTTGTTTGCCAATGTTCGAATAGGTTTTTGTGACAGTATGGCTTGTTGTAGTGTGGGCTGTACTAACCGACCGTCTAAGGAGTCTGTGTTGCAGTTTTTTCGGTAAGTAAATTTCTCACTATTTTACCTGGATGTTTGCGCTAATTAGCATGTATTAGCATATTTTGCCGCTGGCTTATGACTTAATTGCCGATTTATGGTCGGTGCTGATACAGATAGAGGACCGGAGCGGATAATGTCAGGAACGCTGTTGCGGTGTGTTCTGTGCTCTCAGAGGCCGTTTATTGCGGGAATACTAGGCTGCAATTTCATTTTGTCTCATTTTTCTGTTTAAAAAGTCCGACATTACATGGACAGAGCAGCTCCGTCAGTAAGCGGCTGCTGTAACTGTAAGTGGATAGTGGATGGAGGCAGCGGTGAAAACCGGTAAATATTAAACATTAAACATTTTAATATATTATCATCATTATTTTTATCGTTGTCATTAATAATAATGACAATAATGTTTAAACTTTTTAATATATGAAATAATGATTGTTTCACAGTGAAATAACAGGCTAGAAATAAATTTCCCCCCACAACTCCACCACACCCTGCAGCTCCATCTAAAACCTCTCTATCTGAAACAGTCATGTTTAAAACACAGCAGCAACATTATGATCTGTGTTGTATACTCTGTGTCGCGGTCGTACGGGGTCGAGCTAGTCAGGTCGGACTCGGAGACTGTGGTGTGGTGGATGTAGCTGCCGCTTAGCTGCCGCTTAGCTGCCGCTTAGCTGCCGCTTTTAGCCTAGCTGATTAGCCTTAGGCTAGCTCGGTTGCTCCGAGCGAAGTGGCCGGTTCTCGGCCGGCTGACCCGTAGAGTAACCGCCTCTTCGCCAAATATGGAAAGTACACGCCCACTAAAATCCAAGATGGCGCAGCTCAAATGCCCATGGTTTGGTCACAAAACCGACTCCCCGAAACCAATGGGTGACGTCACGGGTGCTACGTCCATGTCTTATACAGTCTATGGTTTACCCCCCTGAGAAAACCAACAAACCAGTGAACATTACTGTTGTATTGAACAATGTGCAGGTTGTATGTTGTGACAGGGGTTTTAATGAGTTTGATGTTACTATTGGTTCTGTATCATATTGTTACCATACATGGTGGCACCTTAATCTTAGACTTTATCCAACATTTTTATTTTTAATTTAAAAGTTGTTTTTGACAAAGCTAAATTCATGTTTTTTTTTGTTTTTTTTTTAAGTGCATATCAAAGCACTGACGGACGAGCTTAAGACCTGACCTTTGACCTTTTGGACTTAAGAAATAAGTCTTGTGAGACTTGAGATCACATTTCTAACTGGTGATGCATATACAACACACCACTGAACTCTGCACATCCCAGAACGGAAGAAGAGTAAATCATTTGCTCCTCTATATTTCTGAATAAAAAAAGAAAAGCTCACCAATTTACTCATCCTCATTTTTCACCTGGATATCTGGTACAGAAACGTTCCACAGGCTGACTTCAGCTGCAGGCTCCTCAAGTAAATACTGAGATTGGAAAGTCTTCTTTCAGATGTGCTGCTCCATCCTCATGGAATAATTTACAACAGATGCTTAAGCCCAATATGTTGGTGTCTAGAAATTGTTTTAGAGACCTAGTTAAGGATGTGATTAATGTGTTCATGTATTGCGCGTTAGTGCTGTTACAGAGCAAACTGGTTCACCACCAACAAGTCCACATTTCAAACAGGGATACACCCGCGGAGAAACCATCTCTGATTATTGGATTATTAACGGCCCTGAAAGCCAGGCCGGCTGGGTGACAGTAGGCAGGAAGCATAACCCTAAACAGAAGCCCCCAGTTCACCACCAAACACTGAACACACCCACTGATCAAACTCTGGCTGCTGACAGCTCTATTTCAAGAAACATGAAGTTATCAACACCAGGTCTAATGGCCTGCTGCTGGATAAGGATAAATGTAAATAAAGTAGTGTAGTGATGAGTTAAAGACTGAATTGATGCCAGCTCACTTCACTGATACTGTTACTGAACCTGGTCAAACCACCACCATTTCTACCTTACGACCCGCTACTGACACTCAGCAGAATAATGGTATCAATTCTTGTTCAATTATACAAAAATACATCTCATCAGGTAAAACTGTCAAATATCATAACCTGTCAGAGGTGAACAACAGTAACTGTATGAAATTAAACCTTTAATCAAATGTTGATATTGGCAAATCACTGTGTCAGTTTGAACTGTGTGGTTCTTGTACTGTGTGAACAGAGAGAGGGCCCGACACCGCTCACAATTACCTCACTCAAGCTAAATCCCAATTCTGTCCACAGAGGACACAGCCAGCGCTGGACTGGCCCGTCCCTCCGTCCTGCTGTCTTTCTCTTTCTCTTTGTGTCATGCCAACACCCTATATCGTTTATATGGCTTCTTTTAGAGGCGGTCTCCGTGGCGACGGTGTGACCCCTGCTGTTGTCAGCCAGGTCTTCAGTAGCATGCCTGATTGATGGCCATGAGGTGGCCATAAAGACTATCTGCTGTTGCCAGATCAGGCCAGACAAACAATGCCCCCGATTGCTGACCAGCCAGGAACATTCTGCCATTTTCTGCCCTCAGATTAACACGTGTGCCCTCTGAGGCTTCAGTATGTTATATATCTGACGTTGTACTATAGGATTTGTGCTGTTGTTCTGATAAGGTCACCTTCTTCCTGTACACGGTTTGTAAGTTGGGATACTTCCTTTGGAATTGATTAACTATATTGAAACCACACTTCATCAAGCATGTGTTTCTAAAAATGTATTTTAGACTGCACATTACTGCGACATCAAGATGGGAGTGTTGTCACTGTGTTTCTGTCCCGTCTTCCAATGCTCTGTTGGGCCTGTTCTTCTGGGAAAAGCCTTCATCCTCACTCCACATGTAGGTCATTGGCCTTTTGTGTGCAATGATGCGAGCCCACCAAGTGTTTGACGTTTCCATACCGCTCTTACAATCCCCAGGTTGTCATGGAAATACACTGGGCGGCAGTGGCAGCGACGTTACAGTGGAGGGGAGAGCGAGTAAAAAGGGAGGAGGTCAATTAGCCCAGCCTCTTTTGTGAGCTTCTGTTCGCTGTGCCCGAGACGTTTGTTGACTTCAGGCAGAAAGCAGAACAGATGACTGAAGAAACTGGGAAAAAAAAAGAAAACAGAGCACTGTTGATCACACAGGAGCTTCTTTAAGGACTGCAACACTTCAATGTGGCCAAAGCACACTGGCTAGATGTTGGATTTATGTGGCTTTGCAGACTGTGTTGCCTTAAACCTTAATGTCCTCTCCTGAATGTTCAGCCTGAACTGAAGTGTGCTGAGTGTAGTGTTGATTTGGAGCCAGTAAAACAGCTCCGAGCAACTGTTTGCTCACTGAGCTCAGAGCCAGTGGAGTAAAGAAACACTCTGTGTGCATGAACCCACTCACACAGCGACCTTACTTTCACTCCAGCCTCCATTTATATTGCTAATATTTCTCTACTTAGAGAGTAAGTGTAAGTGTGTCAGTGTACATGTGGGTGTGGACAGCCCCACCGGTGCTACTTGAATTTAGACTTTTGCCTATTTTCACACCAGAAATCTTCCACATGTTGCAATGTAGTCAAGTAGGTCAGGGCTGTTTCACCGTGTCGTGGGGAACGTGTTGCTCTGGGATGCACAGGGAAATACCTCAGCATCTCTTGCCCTGGATTTCTGTTGACTGCCACTGTTTTTATGACCCAGTTCACTGCATTGTAGTTGACCCACTCCACCTCCCTGTTTTCACCAGCTGTCAGGTTTACGAGGAGTTTGCTACACCACAACTAGTGTTATGGTTAAAGGAAAATTTAGTTTCAATTCTTCTTGCCTTAGCCCTTTCCAGACATGGAATCCAACTCTATCTTAAAATGTGATGGCTTTTTCATTACAGTGGGGCTGTTTTTCATGGTTTGAGTCCTTAGTTCCAGCGATGGGAGAGCTGGCACAGAGTCATATTTTAGACAACAGAGTGCTTCCAGCTTTGTTATTAGTCAAACTACTTGCATCCCAAATTATACATAGGTCACATTTCAGAACAACTATCAGCAAAATGTAAAGTATCAAAAGTAAAAATATAGAATTAGCATTTTTAATACAGTTACAGGAAATATCAGATATTTATTTCAATATTACTAATGTCATAAGCAGAATCTAAATCTGCTCAAGGTTCTGATGAGCTGATGAATGTAATCTGTACTGTGTATGTAACCCAGAAAGCATTTGAATTGGCAGGTTAGTAAGCCTTCAGATTTTTTTTTTTTTCTTTCAGATGGATAAGAATGAGCTACCCTAGGCGCCAGAAATGTCCATGACAAAATTCAATCAACAACAGACCTTCAAAATAAAAAACTGCCACAATATCTCAACATATGCCCCAGTGTGTCTGACATACTCACACAGGCTTCAATTTATATTTGACATTGGCTTTTGACATGGCTGTCTGTCTTAAAAGAGCCTTCAAATGATCCTTGTGTGAACCTGTTTCAAACTGAGATGTGCTGGGTTTGATTTTTCAAAGTATAGTCAAGACTTTTAATTTTTACTATTGCTATGGTGTACCTCACATCATCTTTGAAAGTAACGTTATTTGTCAAGTAATAGAACCAGGAATTTGTCTGTGGCATTAGCATTGAGGTCTCAACATTGTGCCATGATATATAATCCTGTGTATACTGTGTTTACACATTTACCCGTGGACCCTCTATAGCCAGATTTTGTGGTGTGTAAAGACCAGGTGGCAGCTTTTAATGTGGTAGTTAAGTTTTCTGTATTAACCTCTTGCAAGTTTTACTGCAATGACGCAGCAGTGTGGCATCTAGTTCTGTGTGCTATTGTCTGCAGTCAAGCTGAGCTGGATTGTTGTACTGTGCAGAGGAATAACTAACATTCTCTAACAGTGGACACTAAAATAAAACATGGCTAATGTATCAAACAAGGAATAAACTTTAACTTGATCAAAAATGAGTTAGTGTGCCCTGCACTCTGAGAGGTGCACAACACACAGCACTCAAAAACTCTAAATACCCAAATACTGAATATATTTAGAGGTCCAGACCTTGGCACTATTACAGACATGTCTGAGCTGCTTGCAGCCCCATGACTGGCCTGTGGACTCGTCTCTTTGCAGAGCCCTGATGTTTAGACTGTGATGGTCCAGAGCTTATAGAAACTGGTGTTGGTGCACTGAGCTAAGAAACCAAAACTTTTGTAATCTGCAGAAACTTTTCAAGGTCTGTGGTTAGTCACCCATTTTTCATCAGCGAAAACACTTGAAAACACAAATGCTGGGGCTTTCACAACCCAGTCTAAGCCACGGGATGACTGAAGGTGAAAGTTGTTGCTCAGTTAGATGAATAGGGGACAGGAGGGCACGAGGGAGAGCGATGTCCAGGAGTCTCAGCCTGGAGGAGCTTTTGTTCCTGCAGGCTCTTGTCCAGTGTTCACACTGAGAGCAGATACCTAGGCTGAATACTAATGACAGGCTTTGTCTTAATCACTCTTTGTCTGGATCCCTGAATTCTGGGCTTTGGGGATGTTAAAGCTTTCTACCAGCGGTCTTACTCTCAAGTACATCAGTCTGTTTGTGTGAGAGTTTGTCTAAGCAGGTATGTGTAAAGCTACACTGGGCTGATGGTAAAGGATTATGCTGATTGTGACAACTTCGTTCTCACAAAGTGAACTGCTGAGGTACACACAGCCACAGCACTGAAAAGAAGTCAGAGGGGATAAGAAAGCAAGCAGACGCTTCAGCCACACACAGACAACAGTTTATCCAAACTTATTTTGACTGTGATCGGTACAGTTATGAACCAAATGTCCATACAGGGAGACACTGAGCTGTTTTAACTTAAAACTGAGGTTTATTTATGCAGTTTCACTCCAAAGCCATCGGCAGCCTTTAATGCGATGAGATAACTGGAGTTTGCGATGTGTGCAGTTTTAGGCACAAATGCAACTTTTCATGTTGATCTCTTTAGAAATTCTCCGTCATTTTGAGTCGTTTTCTGCCAAGTCTTTTCTGTTATACATGTCATTTAGTGCTTGTATTCCTGCACTTACTGAGTACATTCTAATCTTTGACTTTGTTGCAAATCACCCATGGATTCAGGAAAGATCTGAAGCTCAGAAGCTGAACTAAAACTATAATGAAGACGTTTTTGCCATGATTTAAAGATAACAAACTGAAAAAGGACAGTGATGAATGAGTGATTTGCTTGACTGCCTGGTGTCCTCAGTTTATTACAGGCTGCTGTAGTCTTTGCTTGTCTTGCGTTAGCTTCTGTCTCTTTTGCTCAAATCTACATTTTGGGATCTAGTATTAAAATCTGTGACCTATTCAGTACTGTCTAATGTCCAGTGTGGGAGAATTGTTCATTGTCAGTGCTGATGCATTTGGCACACACACGCCTGTGAACCATGTCGTACATAATGAAAGCCTTCCAAACTTTATGGTTTACTATGCACTGGGTACATTGGTAGTACTAATCTTTTACTGACTATGAAGTACAGCAATAAAACAGAGTTCTAATTAACTTTAGAGAGTCCGACAGGAGGCATAAATAAGTGTAACATGGTAAAAATGTCCACCACCCTGCTCCTCTGGATGAACTCTGTGCCAAATGCTTGACACTGCTTGCGTAAGAAGGGTTCTTTTAAAAAATGACTTCATTTGCATGACAAAGGCAGATGGCTTCAGGGTGTGAAGGAGGGAGGGTTGTGGGGTCTGAAGGGAGGCAGGAGGCAGACTGGGACTCTTGGACAGAGTCTGGGATCGCTGGCCGTCTCCCAGTCAGGAGACCAGAAACTCTGCTGGACATGCTGAACTTTGTGGCTGACGCACTGGATGAGGAGTCTGGACTGGATTTGGGTTCACACGTGTGGAGTTTGTTCCCAGATTTCCTAAAAAAGACTTTCTGCTGCTTTGGAGGAAAATACAAATTGAACAACTGACTAACGAGCAACGGTAAATCAGGACAAACGAGTGACACGCGAAAAAATGCCTCTGACTCGTCTCGCCATGCAATACTCAAATCTACATTATGGATATTATTGGCTTCAGTACCCATAATCAGTAAGGTGTCGTGTTAACTTTGTGACCTTGTGGCATCAGAGAGGTACACCTGGATCCAGTGGAAATATTATTTTGTAGGTAAGCTGAGTGGTTTGTTTCAGCAGGAGACCACACTGGCTTAGAGATGACTGGAGCCCTGCACACTGGACTCATACTCTTCTCCATTATGGTAACAACCTTCTCATTCTACACTCCATAACATAACAGAAGAGCCATGCAAACTGCTTTTTGTCTGTGCTTTATAAAGTTACCTTGGAATTTCACAACCCTAATGACTCTGTTATCGAAAACACACATCACACATCTGTTTTCAAATATCAGTTAAACTCCAAACATTCAGATGCTGATTCTATTTAAATGTGTGACAAATGCTGTGGAGCAGTTGTTCAAATAATAAAGTAAATTTGACCTTTTCTCCTGTAGGTGGTATGTGAGAGTGAGCCAACACATGCTGGTGCAGACAGAGAGTGGGGCTCACATGGTGAGACACTGTTCAATACGTTACGTTTCCATTTAGTGGCCAGTAGCTTCAATGGTACCAGCTTCTCTTGTGCCTTCACTCAGTCCAGTAAAAAAAATCCATAGCAGTTTTAATACATAGCAGTTGATGCTCTGCTAGTAATAATATCCTGTTTCGTTGTGGTTGTTATCTGTGTCTGATTCCTCAGGACAATCCAGACTGGTCCACCTCGCGTCCCACTCGGCCTTCCAGCTGGTCAATGACTCGCTGGCCTTTTCCAGGGCAGACAGTTTTTGCAGAGGCCAGTTCAGCTCCCTCGCCACCCTGGACCAGTCAGAGGACCAGGAAGGGGCTTTAGAGCTGCTTCAACAGAGTGGACTTCACTCACCTATCTGGGTGAGGGACCCCAACAAAGCAGCCTCCAAGCCTGTGGCCCTCTCCAAGCAGTGTGAGTGGAATCAGTGAACCTTATAAAAAAGTAAAGGAATATAAAACTGAAATGTGTGATTTACTCTCAGTTGTGTCGCTCTTATTTAGATGTAAAGTTCTCAGCTCTGAACTTCCCAAAGGAATCCCGTGAGGGCTTCGCTCGTGTCAACGTCTCCTTCCCCGCCCTATCGTCTCTCAGCGTGTGCGTTCGAGTTCAGTGGGACAGAGAGTGGAATGAGGTGTCCACCATATTCTCCTATGCTGCACCTGTCCTTACCAACGAGTTCCAGCTGCGAGGACAAGTGGACATGAATGAACGCATCCTTTTGGCGCTCATCATCCAGGGGAAACATCTGCCGTATAAGGCGTCCTTCCCCAATGACGGGGCATGGCATCACATCTGTGTCACATGGCGCAGCAGCAGTGGCTACTGGGCTGTCTATGTGGACGGGGACAGGAAGGACACAGGTTCACGCACAGACATTTCCAGGGACATCCATGGAGATGGAATATTCATTCTGGGTCAGGACCAAGACTCCTTTGGGGGGAATTTTACAGAGCCATTTTTTGGAGCTATCACTGACCTGAATGTTTGGAATATGTCCCTGGAAATGAGGCATGTCACTGCCCTCAATGCGTGTTCACCCATGACCCAGGAAGAAGTGCTTTTTAGTTGGAAGCTAGACCAGCTGAGCAGCCACCCAGTGGTCAAAGAGGTGCAGGCCCTTCTGTTTTGCCCAGGTAAGATCACATATACACAATCCCATCTCAGGAAGACTGTCTCAGTTGGGGAAAAAAAAAAACCCAGGGTTAGCCTGTTTGACTTTAGTCCTCTAAAGGCCATCATGTTTGCCCATCATTTCAACTGGTTATGTTAACATTTTACTCACCAGACAAATGGCTGAGATATGGGAACACATTAATAATGCTGCAGCGAGCTCTACATTCATTCATTCATTCAAACATTCGTCACAATTTGCAGGCTCACTTTCTGCTTCCTCTTTGACCCGCTGTATTTACTACAGTTTTGTGCACACAATTTTCTTTTCCTTTGAATTTAAGAATTTAATTTTGAATTTTCAGTTCAATTCAGTTTTGTTTATATTGCTCCTTCCGCAATCAAAATTGTCTCAAAGCGCTATACAGTGACCCAGAGCCTGACCCCAGATCAGCACTTAAGGCAACAGTGGCAAGGAAAAACTCCCTTTTAACAGGAAGAAACCTTGAGCAGGATCTGGCTCATATGGGGGACCCTCCTGCTGATGGCCGGGCTGGGTGAAAGGAGGAAAAGGAGGAAGATTAGGTCAGCTGGGAATGGAGGAGAGGAGGAGTTACCAGAACTAACTAAAAAAAGAACTTAATATTTACAAAGAAAGAAAGAAACTAAAATTTGAGCCTGTCCTCAGTTACCCCAACTTCAAACTGAAAATCCATTTCCTTACTATACATCAGTCACTTATCATATAAACATATACACAGATCCTCCATTTTGGTATCTTTTTTGCATCTCTTTTTCTCATTTTGACTACTTTATTCCATAGGTTAATATCACGATGTGTATATTCTATACTTGCTTTCTTCATATTTTATTATTCTTGTTTCAGTACATGTTCATAATTTTAACACTGATTTTCATTCAGATCAGAAAGAGCAGGATTTCTTCTCCTCTGGTTCCTCTGTGTTGCCTGTGTCCTCTTGCCTTAGTCATTCAGGATAATTCCTCTTTAAAGCATCCTGTACATCCAGACACTGTGAGAGTGAACAGTCAGAGATAAAGACTCTTTCAGAAACACGTTAGGATGAGTGACCGAACAGAATGAGGGGCAGTGGAGGTGAGACAGAGAAGCGGGGGGGGGGTATGGATGGATGGATGGAGGGGATTTTCCACAGCTCCAGCAGTGCGGGGGCAGCTCAGGGAGGAACAGAGCTCCATGTAGTTGTGAATAGTGACATCAACCTCTGTTGAGTTTCATCTCCTCCTACAGGATCCATACAATCACTGATTTTTAATAAATCCATGATTCCTCAGTTTGCTGTTGACTGTCAAAGACACCTTCTGTTTCTGAGTCTGCTGAATCTAATTTACCTCCACCATTCTTTTGACTTTAAACGTCTTGTCTTGATGTGTGTCTCTTTGTGTATGAATGTGTGATCTTATGAATGTGTGAGCAGCAGTGCACCAGCAGATGGAGCTGCAGGGCTGCAGGATGCTGCAGAGCTGGTCGGATCAGCTCCCACTGTTCGGCCTGACGGACTGCTCTGAGCCACTGCCATTCATCTGCAGGAGCAGCAGAGGTGAGGCGCATACACTGTCCACACGAGCAGGGGTCACCAGGTTTCTGTGAGGGTTTGTGTTGTTGTAACTGCTAATATTAATCATGTAGTATGACATATGGTCATATATGGTGAAGCCTGCATTAAGTGACTGAACAGACAGGTAAGTGTTTGTGACTTAGCACAAGGATTATCTGTGGAAACTGGTGTTTCACAGACTGACTGGACAGAGTGGAGGACACTACACAAAGTCAACCTCTGTGGACAGTGTCCAAGAAGGAAATCATTACTATATAATATATAATGTGTAATCATACACATTCATATGTGTGTGTGTCTATGATTATATATGATATGTTTGCTTACATGATGTGAAGCATTTACTGTAGTATGTCATTGTATTTTGGAGTGTGTTAACCTGGTTTCTGTCATGGTTATTAAAGTGGCTGATAAGATTAAGTAACAGAGAGTACAAAGCTATAATATGTTTGCCTCGGCACTAACTAAATAATAATATCTCAGGCTGAAGTGGTGGGAAATCCCCCTGCTGACAGAGAGGTCAGAGGTCAGGTTCTGCTGGGAGTTCAGTGTTTTATTCTCAGACGCTTCAGTCTCAGGGGTTGAATGTCTTCGGCTGGAACATGAGTTCTCGGAGCAGCAGAGGCATCCTGCCATTACGTCATCCAGCCTAATGTCACATTGTTTTTGGCGCAGAGCGTTACCAGAAAATGAAGCAGATGAGTGATTCTCAGAGCTCTCAGCCTACTACCTTTATGAACCATCTGATGAAGATTTCCAACAAAACCCAGGTACACAACACATACATCTTCTCTTTCCATTCATTTCCCACATCATTAAAGATTTCACTGCTTTAAAATTTCTGTCACTTGGCTAGGAAGTGGCTTCCTAGCCTGTAAACCACACCAAACATGGAGTTAACACCTGTGTTCAGTTCAGCCAGAGAAAATAAATAAAAGTCAAAACCGTGTTTTGGTTGAACCCAGTGTCTTTGTCTCCGCTCCTAGCCAGTGCTGGGGCAGCAAACATCAGGGCTGAGCAGCCTGGCCCAGGCGTCCACCCTGCTGGACATCTCTGTGCAGGCCCTGGAGGACACCCAGCAGGAGGGACTGCAGCCAACAGACATGGTGTCCCTCATCCAGTTGCTTTCTGTGGCTGCTGACATCCCCACGCAACCTCTCACTGATTCCGCCAACGACAGCCGTGACAGCATCCAGGAGCTCAGCCAGCACTTCATCAGCGTGGCCGACAGCATCATCAGCGAAGACAACGCCCTCAAGTGGCAGGCCATCAGAGAGGTAGAGTATAGGTAGCACAGAGGGAGCACTTTTACTTTTCTTTAGCCCTTCTGCATGTGTTGCTCCTCCTCAGATGTGGAGTTTTTAGAGAGTGGATGAATAAAGAGTTGGCTGATCTGTGCAGATCTTATGCCCATCTGGTGTGACATATCACAGTTGAAGAAAGGAACTCAATTAGGCCTGTTCTCAGGGACACTAAAGGCATTTTCAAAATAAGTTATCGTACAGGTGTATAAGTCAATGCATTTTTTTCAGTCTTGATGTGCTCATTGCAATAAAGAGTTTTCTATTTCAAATTTAAAGACTTTAAATAACTATAGAGTCATAAGTTTTGAAATCACTGAGGCCATCATGAGTTATCATGGCAGCTGCCAAATGAAAATAAGAAAAAGTTTTCCCTTTTTTTTCTAAGTTGAAGAACTACATTCTCCACCTGTTTACTGAAATCACTTTCAACCCTCATAGTCTCACACACCTTTTCACAACTTTTTGGATAATAATCACTGCTGTCAAGACAATGCAGGCCTGTTTTAGTTCAGATTCAAGGATCAGATTTTTTCCCTAGAGGGCACAGGCTTTTGTGACAGCTTTTTTTCTAGCCTTTTTGTGATATTTTATATAGCTATGATATAGTTATTATGGGCTTTGATGATGGGGTACTTCAGTGATTCAGTGTTGCACTTTCATAAAGTCTTTTAGTCTCAAGTACAGGAATTCCAACACTCTATCCTGCCATACTGCGACTCAGCAGCATCTTTTGTTAGATCCTCCCTCTTTGGTAAATGTTCATATCTCTCAAACTGTATGCCCCAGTCTCTACCACAGGCGTTCTGTTAAAACTTCTTCTGTGTGGAGACCCAAGTCCAGGTCATCAGACCTGCTGACACCAACTGACACATAGAGACAAACAACCATTCACGCTCACGTTCACACTTGTTAACCTAACCTTCATGTGTTCGAACTGTGGAAGGAAGCCGGCCTTCAGAACATGAAAACCAGAAAGGCTGGGGCCCGAGGCAGCAGTGCTAACCACTGCATGTTATTTATTTGTTTATTTATTTATAAACCAAGAGTCCGTTACAATAAAAAAAGAACAGCTGCTCTTTACTGCACAGTATCTGCAGATACTGTAAATCCAGGCATGAAGTATTTAACACATTCAAGGAACATGTGATTGTGTGTCTGGTGGTCATAAACTTTCTCCTTGAGTTTTTTTTTTTTTTTTTTTTTTTTTTCAGAAAGTAGCAAACTGCAGTCTAATACACATGGTTTGAGTTTGAATGAGAAACCAGTTGATGAAATTTGGATGGATGGATGAATAAATAGACTACTGCTATTTCAACTCTCAAGCACTAGAGGGCACTATGCTTCTATAGATAAAGTATTATCGGAGCTCATGTCAGCACCAGAATGATGAATCTACCACAAGAATTATAGAACGGAGGCGACAAACACTATGTCTGTCTCTGTACATCTTGAGTCTTGAGTTCGACATAGCTTAATCATTCAATTTTTACGTTCTGAATTTCAGAACAAAAACACAATTCAGGGAGAAAAACCATGTTCTGTTCCAGTTCACAGCTGGGACATTGTATTAATGGTTTTTTTTCTTTTTTTGTCACTTCTGCCACTGCAGTATTGATGTGTGTAGAGTGCATGGATGTGTATGGATCTGTGCTCCCCCACCCAGCACCCCCCCGCCCCCACCCAACCCTGTCAGAGCTCCAAGGCCACCTCATCCCAGACTCAATGGACGAGCAGCACTCTGAAAAACTGTGGCTGTACTCATCCTCAAACCTCTCTCACTCATCTCCCAGCTCTGTCTCCAAGGCTCAGCTCTTAGATGGGCATATTGAATTCAGAATGAGGGGTTTCAAAACAGACAATGGTAAAATCCATGATTTTACCATGCATTATAGGCCTATCTCCCACTTCACCCAAACTGTGTGTCGACTCTGGCAAACAGTTTACGGCACTGAAAGCATTTTCTTATTGTGTGGCACATGAATGGTCATTTTGAAATGTACCTCTTAAGCTTTGACGTCTGTGCTGAGCAGGGAAGAGTGGATGAGTGCTGCCGCTGCTGAGACGCCAGTGCTCCGTGTGTTTTAGGTGGTGAATGGCCCCATGGATGTGGTCAAGAGTATTGACCGGATGGTGACCAGCCTGAGCCCTCGCTTGATGGCAGAGACTGATCACCTGACCATTCACAGCCCCAATATCAGTGAGTCTCTCTCTCTCTCTCTCTTTCACACACACACACACACACACACACACACAATATTTACTAATCATGAAACACAGGTTTCAGAAAATGACTCAGTATAGGCAACCCTGGATTCCCTGCTAGCTTTCATTTTAATACTATAGCCCTGTTGAAACACTTTAAGAAAATCATGGGCCAGTCTGGCCACCAAACGGTACATCATTTCACTGAATTGTCAGCCTGTCCATGTATGCATGCTAAGATAATGTGATACTTTGTTGTTTTCCATTTTCTTTAGAGTTAGGTGTGAACATTTATTAATTTATAAGTTAATCTTCTCTTCACTCTTACAGTGAGTGATGGGGTCCTACATGAACACAACATTTCCTACCAGTGTTAGAACAGTGTAGTATAGACCATTAGAGATCTTAGAGGGAAAAAAACATATATATCAAAGTCATGTTTTATTACACTAAACGTTCAAAATGTATGAACATAAGATGCAATTCATTCCCTCATTTTGATTAATTTGTTCCCATGTTGTGTTTCATTTGTTCCCACATCTGGGCTTATTTCTTTCCACATTTTGTTTAATTCCTTCCCATGTTTTGTTTAATTTATGCGTGTGAGATAACTCTAATTACAGAGAGCAAGCACGACAGACAAGCCTTTCTACCCATAGTACTGCGGTCAAGACAGCTGCTCCTAGGGTTGGCGTGAACCTGTATTCTAACCTTTCTTGTAAATGTACTGAAACAGCCCAGAGCGAGATGACATGCAGGGTTAATGACTTTATTCTGAGAGAGAGAGAGAGAGAGAGAGAGAGAGAGAGAGAGAGATTTTTCTTCCTCTTTTTGAATTGTGGTTATGTATTATGGTTTGACCCTTGATCCAGACATTACATTCTTGTAATGTTTAAACATTCAAAAAAAAAAAAAAACATTAAACATTCAAAAAAAAAAAAAAAAAAACTTCCTGCATTTAGCCTAGCTTAGCACTGGGGGGAACCACAAGCCAAACTCTTCATCAGCCCTACCTTTATTCCACTAAATCCCAGTTGTCCCATTGCCAACCTGAAATCTTGTTGATCAGTCATTCAGTGAAAAAGTGAGTATTTATCCACAAAATATTCTACTAGCACATCATTGTTATCTTTGCTTTTGCTGCCCCATAAGGGATTATGAGCATTAAAATCTGCTGCCCACACCACTGGGACACATTTCATCTAACTTCTCCATATCCAACTGGAGGCAGGGGCTGCAAAACTCATCATTGAGAATCTGCCTGTTGAGCTCCATACTTCCATCACCACACACTCAAGCTCTGATATGATGTTTACTGTCCGATACTGAACTCCTCCCACAAACACAAAATTCAGAGTTGGTTTCAGCCATGTCTCTTGTACGCATATTAATTCCATTTTTCTTTTTTGTAAAACATTAATGTATCATTCCCATTATTTTTTTACCCTTCTGTCTCATAACTGTGGAGGACAGATGGCTCAAACACTCTAATAACAAGGACCCTCTCAGCATCCTTCTTACCCCACTTCTTACCACATCTGAATTATTTTTGGTCTGCTTCCCGTTTCACAGCACTTCAACAATAAAAGCCAGGAAATTAAATCTCCTCACCATCACTGATTCCTGTGTTACATAGGTTATCTCTCCATCTCTCTTCAACAGCCTCATTACATTTTGTAACCTTTTTAAAAACCTTAGTGTTAGAAACACCTTTATTTGTCTACTTGTACCACTGTGCTCTCATGGCCTGCTTATAATTCTCACACTCACAACTTCCCGCAGTGTCCCCTTCACCACAACTACCACATTTAATCACTGTTTCCTTTCCCTATAGAAATCTTGTGCTCAACCCCACATTATCCGCATCTTCTAATTCGTGCAAAATGGCTGTACCTCTGGCATTTGAAGCACCTCAAGGGTGGCTTCCTATGTGGATGAACTTTAAAGGACACGCACCCAAGGAACACTCGCTCTGGGAGGGCGTCTTTCTGAAAATTTCACACCACAACCATTGACCTATGCTTAGCTCCATTCCCAAAAAAACCTTATTCAAGTAACTTCAGTGACCTTCGCACCATCACTGACCAGTTCCTCCGCAGAGATATCAAGATTCCACTTGCCTCTTCCCTATCTCCTCCACTGCAGCAGCTTTGGCCTACAGAGCAGAGGACTTAAAGAATACAAGTAGCTTCTGCCAGAATCCTTGCATTTTTGAATTTCATCTGACTCAAACTTAGAAAGCCAAGTAGGTTTAAATGAAGTAAACCCTGACTGCCCCTCCTTCAGTTTAAAGATCTCTTTAAATTCTTCTGACTGGTGGTCGTCTATTCTCATTATCTTTGCTATTCCCCTCTGATCTCTCCCTCCCTCTTACACCTGTTGAATTAGTGTAATTTCTCCTTTTCCAGTTTTTCCCCTTACTGCTTTTCCCACTCACCCACCTCCATAGTTGGAGCCACAGCTTATTTCCTTTATTAGTTTGCCATTTAGCTGCCATTTTGTTTGTTGACACACAGGACTGGCTGTCAGACCCCAGCTCAGACAGTGGCTGAGCCCAGTTAGCTGTTAAGTAAGAGTGCAGGGCTCACTGAGATGACACAATGGTTATACCACTACTAGTAATTACTGCAAAGAAAATGTTCCATGTAAAAATACATTTTTTTCACATTATCTGATAGGTTATTGTTTAGTAATGCCCCTAATCTGCACTTTCAGGAGGCAAGCACAATAAACATCAACCAGAAAGCACTCTACCTGCAACTATGGCATGTTTTAAGAGGGCTGAGGCAGAACCCCATGTCACTCAAAGACTGAATTAATCTGTGATCATTTTTAAGTCCAGAGTTAGTGTGGGTGTTGCATAGCACTGAATTTTAGTGAAGACCGTTGTTATGTCCTGCCCAATTCCATTAACATACAAGGAGGTGGGCAGCATTTGAAAAAAAAAACAAAAAAAACCAAACTGAAATAATTAAATCCAACATACCACACCACTTACTGCTTGCATTATGAGATTTGCTCTAAAACCTCAGTTTTCTGTTCAAGTTCTTTTAAGCCATCCAGTTTTTCTCACCTCGACACTGTACATAAGCATTTAGCAAGAAAAATCTCAAGTAGGTTCCTGAGATAAAACAAAGGTTTGACTTCTCACAATCCCGCAGAAATATGCTAAAGTTGCCATGGTAACTCACTTGCAGCTCAGGTTAATCAATACTGGTTGAAATTCAAACCATTAATGTTATTTTGATTGTGTGGTTATTAAAATGTCTTGTGAGAAGCACAGAAAGAGGAACCAAACAGGACTGAGAAATTCACACTGAACATAAGAAAGCATAAATGGCAAAGGAAATATGATCTGACATCTACATTATTATTCTATATGTTATTTATAAAAACATGCACTACAAATTGTCAAATTTTTTTCTGCTATCAAAATGAATTTCATTGTAAAAAAAAAATTTATGTATTTCTTAATGATGTGATTTCACTTTCTTAAGATTCTTTGTGCAGATAAATTGAACAGCACTTTTGTGAATCTGCTCTTTGTTGTCCTGCCTTTTGAAGAACTGGAGGTGCAGCAGCAGATGCTGCAGGAAGGATTCAGAGGCTCGAGCTTCTGTGGGCCTGAGACAGAAAAACACACCAACCTAGACTGTATTTCAGTCCCACATGAGAAGATACAGGATCTCCATAACAACGGTAGGAAAATGCTGCAAGACCCAATCATCTTTCTCCATTTGCACATGCAGCAGTCACTTATTCAGACTTGTCTGTCACAGCGCCGAGTGCTTGCACATAGAAGACACATTTTATTAAACTAAGTCTTGCCAATGAATGCAGTGGACAATGCCCTTAACGACAGACTTTCATGTGTAGCATGCATTCACCTACTTACACTCCCAAGGTCTTATAGTGAAGTGCAGATGGAGGAGCATTGTTGGGTTTTGCAACAACTATTCATCTTAAACAATAAGTGATCCTAAATGAACTACATTTCTCTTAGTACTGTTTTATTTGGCTGTCTGGTGCACGGTGAAGAGAGCTTTATCTTTCTGTTGTGTTGAATGTTCAGGCTTCCACAAGCTCACGTTGGTCAACACGTGGTACGGCTCTCTGCGGCCCCTTTTCAGTTCAGAGGAGAACATCACCATGGTTCCTACTGTCACGGACGGCAGCCAGCGGTAATATGCAAGCACACATGGAGCTGGAAATGGATTTTTTTATTCTATGTACTATCACCACAGCTGTCACAGTATAGTATGCTTTTTTTTTTTTTTTACACCAGACATTGCAGAAATGAATTGTGGCCTCAAGGCCTACTGAATTTTAAAAAAAAAAATCCATTTTGAGAAGTGGGGGTTGTCCACAAAATAATAATTATGCCTACAGACTTTGCCTCTACATTTTTGTGTTGCTGAACTCACATTCTAAGAGTGCCAGTAGGTCATACTAATGAGCTAGCATAAACATGATGCAGCTCTAACTAGCTAGCTAATTTTTATTAGCTACACCACACCACTGCAGTCAATATGTGTGCTCGGACTGGCTTGTGGTTTCTTCCCACAATAACGCCAACTGTCTTGCATATCTCACTGTAAAATGGTGGTTTGCTTATATTAGTAGAGCTTTTAATAAATCAAGGTAATGGTGGTATTTTTTATTAAATTTACTTCTCAGTTAGCTGTTTAGCTAACTTTACTCAACAAAACAAGAGGAAAAGAAATCGTCTGCCATTTGAAGTGTCTGTTTCTGTGAATGTTTGCTAACATGTTAGCAAAACGTTCACATCTACCCACTGGAGCTAAAACATAAAATGTTAGTGTCAGACACGGTGTGAACTTACTTACTAGCATTTTAATGTTTTATGAATATACTAGGAAACCCAAAGGTAACAAAACACATAAATTAACTGGGGTAAGAAACACTGCTAAGTTATTTGTGAATAACAGTCTTTTTCCCTTTCTTTTCTTTCTTTCTTGGAGTAAAACGTATCCTTCCATTTAGGTTGTAGCTTGCACCTTGTGTCCATTGTTAAAACGTATAAATGTGTGTACATGACCAGGTATTTGGGCACTGTCCTGGGCTCTTCTGTCATTTCCACCACAGCGCTGGGAGATGATCAGCCAGTTAGTACAGCAGTTCGCTTCCAGCTCCAGCACCGAGTACAGGTTAGCAAAATCTCTCAAAACTGAACTCTCTGAAATTCTATTGTCATGTGTACCGTTTATTATTACTTATTTAAATATCATATTTTGATGTATTTTATATGTCCAGCAGAATCCCATTGGTACCGTGTATGATCCAGTGTGTGCCTTCTGGGACTTTGATCTCACGTAAGTACCAATGAATGTTCTGAAAAAAAGCATGGCCATGTAGAGGTCTCAAATTCCTCTGTAATACCACAGTTATCTTACCTGTTTCATCAAAAAATGTCATAAATGCTGCAAAACTTTTAGATAGGAAAGTATTTTCATTCTTGGCATTCCGGTGTGTATGTAGAGATGTAAGTATGCGCTGTTTGTGTCTACCTAGTCCAGAGGCGGGTGGTTGGTGGAATACCAAAGGCTGTGAGGTAGTGTCCAAAGAATATGGATACACTGTGTGTCATTGCAACCACACCACCAATTTTGCATTGCTGCTGCAAGTTTATGAAGCCCAGGTAACATTTACTCAAATGATCACTGTGTATTTTGTGTAGGCTTTTATCTGCAGCAGGGGCCTCCAATAGGAGCCTCGAACTAATCTCCAAACCACAAAACATTATGAACCAAAAATGTCTTAAACTCACATCAGACATCACATTGGTGTCACATTTTGTGTCAAAAATCATTCAGGCAAACCTAAATCCACCGTTGCCCATAAAGTTGAAATAATTTTGTTTTCAGATTCTTTCCTCTTTTTATTCCTGTTTATACACATCAGTAATCACATTGGAAGAGACTGATCAATAATGTTTTGAGAAGATTCGCAATCATTTCATGAGAAGAGATACACATATTTTTAGATTCAGTGTGACTTACACTTTCCAAGAATACAGTTTTGTTGGATATTCATTCATAAATCTGCTTAGACAGCAGAGAAAAACTCTATTGGGAATCATCACATGTCAAAGTTTTCTTCAGTATCAAAGTAATCCAGTCATAGTACATAGCAAATATAAAGTTAAAATAGCTAATTCAGCATTGTTAATTTTCCAAAATGTAAACATAGGCCGAAAAAGAAAAAAATAGGGCTCATATTGTAGCCCACAGTGTAACTCACTTAATCCATGGCAACATATATTTAATTATAGGTAAAGACTTTTAACTTTCAAAGCAACTTTATCCAAAAGAGTTGCTAAGTCTGCACATTGCCTTCAACATACCTGACATAAACTAACTTGAGAGCAGCTTCACTCTGACTGACAACTGTTAAACAAATGATCATTTATTACTATTATTATTTGTGTGTTTGATATGATTTGCAGATTTACAGAGTGAAATTGTGTTGCTTAATGTGTGTTCTACTCATCCATGGTTTGTAAATACTACATTCTCTGAACCTTTGGGCGAGCCACTCTAAAACGGGCAGCGAGCTACCAATGGCTCACGAGTGTGAGTGCTGAAGACCCCTGATCTGCAGTGTGTGCAGCTGTTACAGCTCACGCTCTATGTATGTGTGTGTTGTGTGTGTGTGTGTGTGTGTGTGTGTCAGAGGAGCCCAGAGAACGAAAACGCTCTGCAGGTGCTGACGTTCATTGGCTGTGGAGTGTCTCTGTGTGGCCTCCTCTTCACCTTCATCCTCTTCATCGCTGTGGGGTGAGTCAGAAACGTCACAGAGTGCACTCTGTAAAGTGCCGAGGGTGAAAAGCATTTCAGAAAACTCTGCCAGTTTCACATCAATAAATGGAAAAAAAAAATAAAAACAGAACATTGTGCTCTGTAGATATGTGAACAGCACCACAGAGAAACAGTTTTGAAAAATTCTGAGAACCACTGTGAGATCTGCACTCAGATGCTTTAAGCTGTGTGTACTTGCATGCATTTATACATATGTGTGTGTGTGTGTGTGTGTGTACCTGTGCAGTGTCCCTAAATCTGACCGAACCACTGTCCATAAGAACCTGATTGTTTCTCTGGGAATCGCTGAGCTGCTGTTGATGTGCAGTGACTGGGCGTCTGCCAGCGAGGTGAGATTCCACATCTGACATATTTGTAAATATGAAGTATGTTAGGGGGAGTACTCACAAAATAATAATAACAATAAAAAGATTTTTCTCTACATTCCTCACGAAATAAAACTGTTTGTAGATAGTCAAATTTCTCTGGCCACAGCAGCCTGAATAAACCACAGTGTGATTCAGTCACAGAGCATGTTTGGAGGATTATTATACATAACTCAAACCTACTGTTCACAAATTAGCAGGATAACTACAGTTTATTAAAGAAATGGAGATAGCAACAGGTACTGAGATGATTATTTCCTCTGCTGAGAACATCATGTCTCTGGAGAGAGGATGTTGTGTTGGGTTTAATGCCCCTGAAAACTTGGTTTAACATTCTAAATCTGCTCTAATCAATATTTCCAATGGACCAAATGACTATGTGTAATATGCAAAGGTCTCATAATAATGAGCACAAAGAGAATTAGCACCAACTCTACAGGTTACTCTCAGCTCAGTACAGCTTTTTAACCACTTTGAGCTCATTGATAGACACAGTCAGTGAGTAGCTGGTGTAGATTAAGGTAAAAAAAAAAAAAAAAGAAAAAGAAAATATTAACAAGTAAATAAACAACGGTTAGTTAAAACTCAAAGTTTCATTGACTCAGGCACTCTGCTTCATCAGGACTACAAAGGTGTAGTTTGCTCACATTTGACTGACAACAACCCCATCACTGTCATCACAGCTTGATTCAGATATTGCCTGTCTTTGCTTGGTGAACACAAATACATGACAGACAAGTTTGAAATAACATAATCTATTCAAACTAATGCAAACATAACCCACGCGGGGTATTGCAACCCGCATCCGTCAGTGGCCAGGCTGTCTTACCCTTAAGTAGTCTTAACTGTAGTCTACATATTTTCCTCTCCACCTTCAGTTCTGTCATTATCTTGCAAAACCTTGCCAATGGGCTGCATATATTTTGCTATCTTATCAGTAATGGCTATTTTACAATCTTCTGGTGAGGCTCCTGAGGATGAGTGTGGTGAATATTAGGCAGTCAGAAGAGGATGTACAGTTTGTGCTGCTCCACTCGTCTCTGGCGCCTCCGCTGCCACTTGGCTGACAAGCTAGTGGTGAGCCAGCTGCTCTTGTTGCCAACCAGCCTGATCTTTTTTGATGTTTTTGCCATCAATACTTCCTTACACTGCTTATTAGATGTGTCTGTGTAGTGATTATCAAATCAGAAGAGCTTTGGTTTCTATTTTCCACCTTTTTTAAGAGGGTGTTCTTAATTTTAAGAGCGCCCTCTGCTAGAAAACAAGGCAAACTTCTTTAAACAGTATGTTGTGTATAAAGTTTGAATTTGAGCGCACAGTTTGAATATTTAATCTTTTTCCGACCAGTGTGATTGTGCAGTAGGAAGCTGATTGAGAAAATAGGTTTTTGGGGGCCTTTAACTAACTAAGGAAGGTCCAGGAAACATGTTTTTAATTGAAAATAGTCACATATATATACGCTCACCAAACACTTTATCTGAAACCAGTGAAGTTCACTGAACTCACTGTCATGTTGATGAAACCAGTCTGAGACAACTTTAGCTCAAACAACAACAGGACAACAAACAATAACAATCAGACAGCAACAATAACAGTTTCACACAGCAATAAAATCACAAGGTTAAAATTACAAATCAGCGGATTATGAGCCAATAGAGTTTATGGTTGATGAATGCATGATTTAAGGTTGATTTAAGCCATGATTTTATCTTAGATTTAAAACCAGTGAGGGTGCTTATCTCTCTGATCTCACTTGGTACTGAGTTCCAATAATTAGTGGCTTTGACAGAAACAGCTGATCTGCCAAACTCAGTATGTCTGTGCTGTACTGCACAGTGAGCTCTGCTGGTCGTCCTGGTTGTTCTCTTGTTGTCTGGGTGCAGTGATATGAACACCTTTAATGGAGGAGCAGCTAAATCATGAACTATTCTGTACACTAAACTAACATTGGCAAGACACACAAAATTATCACAGGTCAGAAGTTTATGCTTTTGAACAATATTACAATGACGATAACTTGATGGCTTTTTGTCAAATACCTTGAGAGTTTGCTTATAAAGTGTTTGCAATTGAGTAAGTGTTGTTTTTCCAGATTGTGACCAGCTTGTGATGCAGTATACATGGAGCATCCTTTATCCATTATCCTGCTGGAAGTAGCCAATAGAAGATGGTGAACTGTGGCCATGAAGGGATGAACACGGTGCATCTTTATAAGGAGCACAGGTGTTTCTAATAAAGTGCTTGTTGAGTGAATATTGCATTACTTTTAATCCTGCAGGTGGCGTGCTTCATGGTGACTGCACTTCTCCACCTCTTCTTCATGGCCTCCTTCTCATGGATGCTGGTGGAGGGCCTGCTGCTCTGGAGCAAAGTCGTATCCGTCAACATCAGTGAGGGCCGCAGGATGAAGCTCTATTACATCATTGGCTGGGGTAAACGCTCATCTCTCTTCAGTGGCTGTATGACCTGGTTACCTGGATTTAAACTGCATGGATCCTAAAATCTAGAAAGATTCAATCATTTAAATGTCACCTTGTCCAACAGCAGACAAATGTTTTATTCTAAATTACAGCTCTCATGCTATATTTATTCTATAGTGAAGATACTTCTTAGAAAGCCAAGACTGTTATTTTACTTTGTGGTTTTTACTTTACAAGTGTAATATCCTGTCATCTCATATCAAAATTTGTGTCATTATCACAATAGATCAAGTCATTTTGGTTAAGCTAGTAGGCAAGAGGTACTGAAATCAGAGAAGAAGAAAATATAGTGCATTTTGCATTTGACACCATGCTTTCATATAATCAAGATGCTGCGCATAATGATTCTCCATTATATTATCATCACACCAGTTCCTAAAACTAGAAAAAAAAATTACCAAATTAAGCTGTTATTTTGGCACATACATTTTGTTACCTTGTGAAAATTAGATAATTGAACCAGGATCATGATCGTAATATCTTAAGGAAATCTTAAATTGTAAACTGTAAATGGAATTAAAAAGAAAACAAGAGCAAAAGTTGCTTTTACCTTCAACTTTCATTTAGAACATACAGTATTTACCCAGTTTGCTTTAAAATCAGACACTCAAGAATTTCCTTCCTGTTTATTCTGCTTAATGGATAATTGTCAAAAATGTATTCCACCAAAATTAGATCCTACTGCATCTAATTTTGATGGAGTGACACATTTTATACTATATCTATTTGCTATTTTTATAAACTTAAAATACTTACAAACTTTGCCACTCTGTGTATCATTTAGATGAAAACATAAGAATAGAGTGAGTTTTTTTTTGTCAAATCAGGAATAAAAACAACAATAAGCACGGGAGAAAACGTGAAAAAGTGACTGTCAAAGTGGACTGTCAAAAAAGAGGAAAAAGTGTGGAAAAAATGATTCTGCCTCTGAAGTACTAAAGCACAGTGTGGTTGAAGGACATATCGGTAATCTGGCTAAGTGTTCACATTTACTGTTAATGTGTGTTTAGCAAAAGCTGATGACCTCCCTTGTGAGCTATACTGACAGTGGAATTTACCTTTGACTGGTTCATCTCAGACACATGAGAGGGAGAGTTCATGCAAAGACACATTGTTAGAGTAGATTAGATTAGATTATTTTAGCTTTAATTAGATTGGATTAGATTAGATTTAATTCGACTGGATTGGATTAGATTTAATTAGATTGGATTGGATTAGATAAGGTTTCTAACCGTGTGGTCATATAGTCCCGCCATACAATTAAATTGTCAATTACAAAAACACAATGAAGCTAAATCTGTATTTCCATTATGATCCCTTCTCAGAAATTAAATAATTTAAGAAAGCCGAGATTATTTCATTTGCCTCACATCATTAAATAAATACACAGGTATTGGATAAATTAATACGAAAACACGGATTGTACACTATTTATTTTCTTGAGTAAAAATATTATTTATCGATATATTCAGTTATATTTCAGACTTGAAATGGTGATGTGAGTCCAGTGT
Organism: Toxotes jaculatrix; assembly: GCF_017976425.1. Classification (NCBI taxonomy): domain Eukaryota; kingdom Metazoa; phylum Chordata; class Actinopteri; family Toxotidae; genus Toxotes; species Toxotes jaculatrix. Next base: position 28,505,834 of record NC_054400.1, read on the forward strand.
CTGAGAAGTGATCACCCGTCTCCATGTTAAACTGGAGATTGGTGATGAAACCAACTACAAATATAAAGAGAATTCAACAACACTTTAGGTATTCAAAAAGCCCATGTCTCTCTTAGACTCAGCAAATTAGACTAAAAAGAAAGAAACACCGGTAGAATTGTATTCCATGCAATCATGTTGATTTTCACCAATGATTTTGGCAATATACATCATATTGTTTCTATACAGTAAGACTACATTTCCCATAAACCCCTTAGTCACTCCTCTTTGGCTTTACTGATGGTGATCTTTTTTTTCCCCACTGGTCTCAGGATGGCAATGCCAGTGTGTCGTCTATTCATGGTTGTGAGCAGAGCGTGCATGCAGAGGATTAACCCTTTCCATTTTGAAAATGCTGTTCCTCTTGGCTCCTAATCACCCTTGGCCTGTCATGCCATCAGGGCAAAATTGGACATTTTTAGCCTCTTAGCTTTATTTTATATTGGGGAGAATAATGAGCATCTAAGCCTCTTGGGACATTGTTTCATGTGATATTATGCTGTGCTGCAACCTTAACCCAGTTTAAAAAGAAAAAACAACAACAAAAAAAAAAAAACTTCCTGCAGCTGCTACTGTTCATGTTCTCAAATCCATCTGTGTGTATGTGTTATATCACATAATAAGCTGAGAACACTGTGTGAATAAGCTCCACAAACATTCAGGTGGTCCTCTCTATGCAGATGTGCTGAATGTTCCCCTCCAGACTAAATAAATCAAGAGAATAGAACAGACTAAATATTCTGTTAAATACACTCTACCATGCCATAAACATCTTTAAACATGTTCCTTTTTTGTTGTCACAGCATGACCACAATTCATTTTCTTTTATTGAATTGTTTTTCAGGACTACCTGTTCTGATAGTTGGTGTAACATTGGCGGTATCAGTGGACGGGTACAAGGCAGATAATCACTGCTGGCTCAATGTGAAGACTGACACGATCTGGGCCTTTGTGGGACCTGTTATTTTTGTCTTGGCGGTATGTAATCTGTGTGTGTGTGTGCGCGCATGTACGTGTGTTTATGTTTGAGGGAGATAACCTGCCTCACAAACCATGTTGTTTACACCTAGAACAAACAGAAACAGACACACCTGCATTTGACATTGTTTTGATCCTGCTACACTGATAAGCAGGTAACAAGCCAAGTAATAATATCTGCATAGAAAAATTATTAGCAAAATTATTAGATTTGGCTCCTTCTCAGGTTATAATGTGAATCTTCTTTAGAGTGAACCCTATAAATTCATTGGCTTTGTGACTCAAACAATCTGATATTCCTTTCAAACTCAGCTCATCAGGCTTTAAATTATCTAGGCATCAATGTGAGCTGTACTTTACCTTCTCTCTATTCTGCTGCTTTCTCTCTGTTGTTCGCCCAGGTCAAGGACTTCCAGAGATGGAGGCCCTTGCCTTTATCACTGATAGGTACATAAAAATGAATGTCTTGCCTAGATTTCACTTTTTGGTTTCAAGTATCCCTTTGTTTTTGCCCAAACATTTTTCAAATCTTTGAACAAAATTGTTATCACCTTTTTGCGGGGTGGGAAGGCTCACGGGGTGAGGAGATCATTATGACAAAAATGAATGAAATGAAAAAAAAATTTAGTGCCAGACTCGTTTGCCTACCCAATTGTCTGCTCTACTTTTGCTAAGCATATATTCACAAGCTGACTTAGTGGCTTCAATCCTCCAGGGTTGTTGTAGTTCATGTTAGAAGTTCAGTCATGTTCCTCATCTTCCCAAATGGCCTGACTCACCACCTCAACTCAGTCAAACCTTCCAACTTTACAAGTAGCCCTGTGGTGCTGTCCATCCTCAGGATTTGGATCCAGTTCAGACGTCATTTTAAGTTTATGTCAACCTCCACCCTTAGTGAAGAATCACTTCTTTCCCCCATCACTCATTGAGGCCACTTAGATGCTGTGGCATAGTCGAGGCATTAAGCTGTTTAGAGACCTCTATAAAGATGGCACTTTTTCTAGGTTCTCAGCTCTATACTCAGACTTTAAGTCTGTGAGTGAGTTAAGTTCAACACTGTGTCTCCTCTTTTTTCCGTTCCCTTCCCACTACCCAGCCATGGGATGACCTTTTGACTCGAAAATCCTGTCAGAAATCACTCATATCCAAGATATAGCTTTTGAGGGCCATTATTTTTGCCAAAACTATAACTTCTTGGGAGAAGGAGGTGGGAGTAGATTTTACAGGTCAGAGGTGGGTTGAAGCTGTGCATAGAGTACGTTCAAGTACACCCTGTGCAAGGCCACAATATATACATTTCAGTGAGTAGTTCACAGAGTTCACCTTTCAAAATCTCGACAAACCTAAATCTATCTAAATATTGCAGACCAGTGTCACAGACATCACACTTCCTCTCGTAACCTGACCCATATGTTTTTCTTTTGTCTCAAGGTTTACCTCTGTATTTTACTTCTATGGAAATATCATAAGTCTCCATCTACATTTATATATGGCGTAGGGATGTTATCTACTTTCTTATGTTAGAAAAGGTAAGATTCTCTGTGAGAGGCAGCTCTGCAAAGGTTTTTTTTTTTTTTTTCGGAATTCTTTCATAGATCAACTCCTTGCAAACCTAACTTTTTCACTTTTTGTCAAATTTTTATGTTATGTAAATTTGATTTATTCATACACACTATAACTACTAGTAGTGCTATTATTTTCTAGAAGCAATGTTTTGATGTCCCTGAGGTCCTGGGGGATGTTCCTGTCACAACCAAAATGATATACATTTGTGTTCATGTTTTGTATCCCCAGCTTGCTAGCCAAACAAGCAGTAAGCAATGCAAGTTTCAACATAATAACAAAAAAATGTCTTTACAAACGATTTTATGATGTAAAAAATACATTTAACATCTTTGTAACACCTCAAGGATATGTTACAGACAATGGATTTCTGTAGAAATACCCAACTGACTAGGTTTAATTTAGAAGAATACTTGAATGGGCAGCTTTAAAGAGACACATAAGATAAGGAACATCCCAGACTTAACCATAAATCAAAATTCCTTCAAGAGTCTGGATAGAAGTTTGAGCTTCTGCATTTCCCATCTATGCTTACTCTATTTTTAATTTCTTTCCCAGCTCAGGTAGGCAGGGAGCAGTGAAAAAATGAAATAATGCACATCACTGAAAACTGTATTCTGTGATGTGATTTCCTGCAGCCTGAGCAGGAGGGTAAATCTTCTCTCCTCTACATGTAAGCTGGAGGCCAAGTGGATTTGCAGCGGCACGTCTCGTGTTTACTGGAGGCCATGTTGATTCTGTTGTCCTCTGCCTGCAGGTCAATGCAGTTGTGCTGTGTCGGGTTGTCATGGTGACCGTTTCCAGCGCTCGTCGTCGTGCTAAGATGCTCAGTCCAAGCTCGGCATCAAAGATGCAGACCTTTGACCTCACCTGGTGAGATACAATGGCTTCTCTACCTCTCTCTGTCATTCTGTCTCCCTCTCTCTCCTCCTGCTTTTTGTGCTCTCTCTTTCATGAGCCTTTTTCTCTCGTACACCCACGCTCTCTCTCTCTCTCTCTCTCTCTCTCACACGTACACACTTGCTGCTTCCTTTTTGGTTGAGCCAGCAATAGTCAATAGAGACAGTGTGAGAGAATGGGAGTTTAGGCTCTGGAGTCTGCTGTGGGAGCTGTAAGGGCTTATCAGTTTAACACCTGGTCCCAACACAACTGTATGTGTGTCTGTAAGTGTGTGTGTGTGTTTGTGTGTTTGTGTGTGTGTGTGTGTGTGTGTGTGTGTGTGTGTGTGTGTGTGTGTGTGTGTGTGTGTGTGTGTGTGTGTGTGTGTGTGTGTATATACATGCAGTAACACTTGGGATCTGTCTTTACATAAAATTACATTCAGCAATGGTCAGTTTGTTGCAAACACAGGTGTGACTGGCCAAGGAACCCATTCTTAGTTCTGTTATTTTCTGAATGCACATCAGATATTTCACCACAGATTACAGAAATACTTCTATTTTTATCATTACCTTTATTTGTATCATTACATGCGATTTTCTTAACAAGTTAAAGGATAAAGTTGTGCTTACCTAGGGGCGACTGTGGCTCAGGAGGTAAAGCAGTGTTTGAATGTGCCTCGAGTGGTTGATAAAACTAGAAGAGTACTATATAACTGCAGCCTATGTAACATTTACCATCTCACTGTCAACAAAACCTGTGAAAAGACCAACAAAGTCTGTCAGTATTTTTGGACTCCTCCACCCTGTCTGGTGTTGACAGTCTCAATACAGTCACACAACACAGTCTCATCTTTACAAAAGGTTCAGTAATTTATCAAAACGGCTTGACACTATAGTTTTTAACAAATGGGAGGAAGTACTGCACACAAACTGAATATTTGTCCTCTAGTCCAGATCTAGACCAAAGTATAGTGTAGTGTAGTGTTGCCATGGCAAAAAAAAAAAGAAATGAAAACTGTTCATTTAAGGATGAGTAGACCAAGAAATGTGGGTTCACTTTACCTGAAGGAAGGATGAGACCAGTGTGCTCTTTTTTGGACACTGAAGTAATGACAGAGCGCTTGAGTGATGTGATGGAGGTCTTGAAGGAAAGCAAAGGGATGAAATGAAAGAGAAAATAAATCAGGTACCACTGTCAGATTCCTCTGATGATGATGATGCATACATTTGAACTGAACAACTGAATGTCGGGCTTGACTGCAGTGCTTACTTTTCAGAGGAAGACGGAGGTGATTAAACTTGACATGCAGGAGGGTGTGCTGCACTTTGCAAAACTTTTTGAACAAGCTGAAGTTAAAAATAGCAGCAGCAGTAAGAGTAGAGATTTGTAGACATAAAGGAAAATACGGAATCTCACCATCATCATCATGTTTGAAACAGTGCCAGCTTTCAGTAAAGAATTTTCTTTCCTATTGCAGCAAATCTGCTTCCACATTACATACATTTGACAGCCAGTCAGAGGCTGAGCAGCAAACAAAAATTCACCTTTCATTGCGTCAGGTCTGTTTTTGTTGCTATGGTTACAGGATGATAGTACAAACATTTCTAGTAATTCTGCCACAGTATACTTATGTATGTAAGCTCGTGACATCTCTAGGAACACAGCCACAGATGCTTACTATGGAGCAGCTGAATGATTTCTGGCTAAAGGTATAAATGTGTATTACATTAAAGGGTCAGGTCACCCAAATTGCCAAACAACATGTTGCTCTTGACGAACCACAGACGTTGATGTGAGCAGTTTTCTTTGGAATAATAATAAATAAAAAAGTCCTAGTGAAATTGTTGGCGGTGAGGTTTATGCAGTGGGAATAATTGTTCTGGAAAAGATGCTAAATTTCTTTTAAATATAATTTTTCGATCCTGTGAGCACCATAAATGAAAACCTATTAACTTCTCAAAACCTGGACAAATAAACCCAAAACTATCTGTAACTAGAGGCAAGTGAAAAATTAGGCTTTTGTGTAACTCGGGTGAACCATCCCTTTAATGTAGTGAATCACTTCCTGTGATTAGCTGATTCACCCTAACGTCATTAAAGTTTTCTTCATCAGCATCATATGTATCATCATCATATGTATCCAACGCCTATGTGCCACGTGTATTGACATTGTTCAGTACTAATGCTCTCTTTCGGAGGTTAATACACAGGTCAGTACACTAGAATCGGTAGGTGTTACTAACATATGCTATGGCTTAGGAGAGCCTAGGATCCCTTTTCATATTCAGGTAAAAGTCCTTCAACCCAACATGCAACAGCTCTCCTCCATCCAGAATTTCTTTTCACACATTTGTCTTAGTCTGATGAAAATTCCGCAACGCCATTCCCCCTCTTACTGTGTACTCTTCATTCCCTCACAAACAGGCTGAAAGTAGATGTCTGTGCCAGCTCAAGAGTGTTATGTGAATTCAGGAGATTAGAGGGAAAACGACTTTCAAAAATAAAAGGGAAGAGCCTTCTCTTCCCTTTTATTTTGAGTGCCGGCTTTGTCCTTGCAGACACAGTGCAGTCTGAAAACTCAATCTCTCTACCCAGGTGCAGCACTGTGACAACAATGGTGGTTTGAACAAAGGCAACCTTTTCTGCCTTGCCCCATGAAATGGTTATTGGCCGTATAAGCACCAGGATCATTGAAAGGATGATTGCAAAGGAACAGGAGTACAACTGTGGTAGGCGGTAAAATCTATAGCTGTGCAGAGATGTTTGATGTGGATTCAAGGAGGAAATATTCAAGAAGAAAATGTCATCAAAATACCTTGAAAACTCCACTTTGTTGGGTCCTTCTGTGTGTCTGTATTCCTGTGTGCTACTCAGGAATCAAATGGTACCACAACATCACGTGAAGTTTTGTTTCAGCTTCGGGGGTCTATTAGCTGTCATTCTCGAGCACGTGTATTTTAAAATACGTGTGTTTAATTCATGCATATACTGTATGTGTATTTATGATTCATGTGTGTGTGTGTTCTGTGTATATTTGTAGGGCTGTGACCCGTCCAGTTCTCATCCTGCTGCCGGTGCTGGGTCTGACCTGGCTGTGTGGAGTTCTGGTCCATCTGTCTGTTGTAGTTGCCTATGTCTTCATTGCTCTCAATGCTTTCCAGGTAAGCATACAACGACATGTTTTATGTGCCAAACTTTTGTTATTCCTAATCAGATCTAATACTTTTTACAGTCTGGATAATGGATTCATTTATTTGAAGCTGTCCCATACAGCATGATTGTTAGCTTCTTCATTTTGATCATGATTGTTTAGTAACAGGCAAACTCTCAAAAAAGTAATAGTATTATTGTTAAACAGCTATATGATATTCTGACAATAACAATGTAAAAACAGTGTGACAGTGGCGAAGATGTCACCTATAGTTGTTGTTGTTTCTTCTGCCCCCAAGTGACCAAAACAAAAGATGGTCTAAATATGGCATAAGAAGAATTAAAGTTCTACACGATGACTTATTCATAGTAAAATATTAACTTGTTGTGATGTGTAGAATTAGAAAACTCCTGACTTTGGTATTCCCTAGTGGTTTTACCCAAAAAGACAGTGGATAACAACTACAGGTTGGATGGGAGTGAATCTGAAGCAGAAAGCTTTAATTTCCCATGTATTTCACCTGTAAGCCTCCTTCAGTGGGTGGAAAAAATGCATGTACATTATCACATAGCTTTAAAGTAGAATAGCCTCAAGAGTTCATTGCTTCACATAGTAAACTGTTCAATGGAACAAACTACATACAAGTCCTTTCATGCTTTTAGTGATTTTGTAGTGCCTTACCAGTTCTGGACTATATTCTGGACTCTTAAAATGGGCTGTTTAAGTGGCTGATGAACATGTTGTGTATTCCTTTCAGGGGCTAGTCTGAGGGTTAAGACTTTTTTAGGGTTCAGGTTTGAATCAGGTTTAGCTTAGGGTTAGGGTTAGGCGAGGTGAGTTGTGATGGTTAAGGTCAGGGTAAGGGGCCATATACATTATGCCATTGAGTGTCCTCAACAAGATAGAAGTGCAAGTTCGTGTGTGTGTGTGTGTGTGTGTGTGTGTGTGTGTGTGTGTGTGTGTGTGTGTGTGTGTGTGCGTGTGCCTGTGCGTGTGTGTGTGTGGGTTGAGACCGCTGTGAGTTCTTTGAACGACAGGTCATACCATATCAACCTCCAGCATTCCTCCCCTGATAACACAGCGCTCACTTCCTCTCTCTCACACCCTTCCCTTCCCTTACTGCCCACTTCTCCATACACTGGCTCTGTGTTGCTGATACCTTCTACCTATTCTCTACATCTCACTCTCTCTCCATGTCTTTCCTTACCCCACCCACCCCTCTAAGCTCTTCTGCAGTCTTTAATTAATCAAAAAAGAGCTAACCCCTGGGTGACCCCCAGAGAGCTGCTAGTTAATTTAGATTTACTGCCAGTGTCCAGCTGAGGGCAGATAACACTACAGTAGGAGTTCTTCCTCTTGTAAGTAGGATGATACTGGGCCAGCCCATTTTCTTCTCAATACCAAAAAAAAAGAAAAGTTTTTTTCTGTCTTTTTTTTTTTTTTTTGACAGTGCTGCTACAACAGTCTGTAAACTCCGAGTATGGCAGAGTGTCTGAGGGCCATGAAAGGCACGGAGGAGCTTCTGCTTACATATGAGCAATGATGTTCTGGAGAAGTTTTGAATTCAGCTACAGGAAACTGTGACATTTGCTCAACAAGAAAGCAAACATAACCCATCCAACAGCTCAGCTCGGTGGAGGCGGAGTAAGCCACTCTGGAGAAAGATTGTTGATATTTGAGCTCAACAGCAAAACAAATACACCCATCCCTTCAGTGCTCCTTGAGTAGCTCCACCCCCCCCCCCCCCCACCCCCCCAAATTCATGGACGGGCATTGCCAAAGCAACAACAAAGGAAAGACAGCGAAATCCAGAGTGTCTTATACGGCATGGAAGTGCATGCTCTCTCATAGCTGAAGCAAAACAAACATTATAATACATAATATCATGCACACAAACACAACATCCAAAACACTACAGAGTAAAAGCCAGAGAGAGATGGTTGTTTAGGCTGTTTTTATAAAACTACAGTAACACAATCTTTCATATCCTTATTGTGGCCCTTTTTATATGGTGTGTACATTTTTTCACAGTAAAAAAAATGAAAACATCAGGTCTTGGTCATGTGACCGACTCTTAAGAAGGAAGGTGGAGTCAGAATAGCCCCTCCTGCAGTTTGCATTCTGTGTCCAACACCAACGGCCAACTTGGATATTTTTGACCACAGTTGTCCTCTGGTGCTTAAACTGAACCAACCCTTAATCATAGAGGCAGAAGATCAGATATGATCAATGAATCGTTTTTGTGAAGGTCCTGTGTTTTTTGGAAGGTACTGATAAATGATGCTGCTCTAAACATAGGGACAGCAGATCATAAAATACCCATATGGCTTGTTGTGGAAGGCAACAGGCTGACATTTACCCCCACTGAGAAAGTAAGCAGGGTTTGAACTTCTCTCTCAAGCTCTCTTTTTGTATTTGTAACACAACTAGTTCTGAGTTCAACGCTATGATTACCGTCCAGGGGGACTGTCTGAAAATGTGCACCTCTATTTAAAAGATTATAGCACCTCGCCCTTTCTTTGTAACAGCCGGCTTTTCACAATGCCTTCCAGAGTGACACTGAACTCCTGCAAACACGTCTGCCTTCTGATGTGATCGGACAATGCGTACAAACTAGTTCTTTTCAAACACAGCCTGTAAGAGGTGTTTGAGCTCGTACTACTTCAATGGAGCACTCTGAAGGGATAGCACTTTTAATATTACTATTACCCCACACCTCTTCAATGCAGCACAGGAGGTCTACAATCTGCGATTTTACAGAAAACACATTTTTCCCTAATTACATTTCTGCTACAGATTTTCTCTAATCCAGTTTGGATATGGTTCAGCAGAGGTTTGAGGGCCACGCCCTGCTGAATCCATCTGAAGTTTGTGCCAAAGGGGAGTAGAAAACCACACAGATCCATGACGAGGTGTTTTGCAATACATGTGTCTCTTTTTGATAGTCAAGAGAAAAACATTGTAAAAGCTCTTCCACTTCTCCACATCTCTTACATGTGTGTTCTAATGTATCTCTCTCCTCTTTACAGGGCCTGTATATCTTCTTAGTGTATGCTGTTTACAACAGTGAGGTAAGAAGGCATTCAGTCCATTGTCAGCACCGCTGCCTGTCGTCACTGCGGCAGAATATCAGAATGTATCTTTGTACGGTATGTGAGGCTGCCGGCCTTTTGGACAAACCTGTGGGTGTAAACACTGCCTCTCATTTAGGTGAGGAATGCCATAAAGAGGATCAAAGAAAAGAGAAAAGCCTTATCTTTCACGGTGAGTGAGTAAAAAGCACACAGCAGTGATCAGGTCCCTCACTACAGGACGGACGATAAATTCCCTCTTCACACGTTTGTTTTACTGACTTTGTTTTTGTGTTGGCAGTGTTTTCAGGACTGTAGTAGCACATACATACAGACTAGTAGCACATATACTTTATGATAAAAATCAGCACTTTGCAGCACTTCTGATTGGGTTGTGATGTATATTTCAGAACTGTTCCCAGCCAACCAGCTTCCTGCCTTCCCAAAGGGCCCCAATTACCTCCTGGTGCCGTAGCCCTCCAACCCCCTCCAGCCCTGAGACCAGTGAGACTTCAGCACCACCCAGCTCCACCTCCACATCACTGGTCATCAAGAATGGTAGGCTGCATTATTTCTGATGCTTGGGGGTGGGAGGGGGGGGGGGGTATATAATCAGGGCTTGGGTGTGTCCACAAGGGACACAATGCTGAAAACTGTGTTTGGTCTCATGCAGTGTCAAACCTAGCAAAGTTACAGAACTTGAAAATATTTTTTTTTCCAGGCCTAAAAAGCTTTACAAAAACATGAATCCTGTAAATTTTGGAAAAGTGATGGAAATACTTTCAGAAATATTTCACCGCAGCTCGATGAATGTGAGTTGAAAGCGTGACCTGTGTATGATTTAAAAACACTAGAGCCGACAAATGATCACTCCGTTCAGCAAAAACAGCACACGCAAAGTAGCTGAGGTGATAAACAGATAATATAATATGATCATATGATCAACATGCACATTCACTGGAGATTGATAGAAGATACTGAATGATCACCCGGTCCTAATATACAGTAAATGTACACTGGAATTATTATGTTTAACTTAGTATACATATTTTTCATGTATACGCAGACATCACAGAATGTTTGGTCATGGAAAACTGGCTTAAACTCTTGGAAAATTCATTGACCAAAATGTGTATGAACCCTGAGCATGTTTTTTTTTTTTTTTTTTTTAGGTGTTTTTAAAATCAAAATGTACTGTCAGCGTTGTTTTTTGCTCTGCATCATTACATTAACCTTCTTTTCTGCTTTACTGGAGCTCTCCATTCTGCAATACAACACAAGACAAAAGAGCAATGCCACAACGCGCTATTTTTCATTCCACTTCACCTTTCTGTTTCCTGCAGTGATTCTTTTTCTTCTCCCACGTTATGTCTTCTGATGGCTCATAGCAGTGCCATACGATTGAAGACGTCCGTTATACATATAAAACGTGGATGCCATTATATTATTTCAATGGAGGTTACAGGTTCTTCTTCTTGTTGAGCTGACATCAGGTCATATAATACTCACATGCCGTTTCCTCTTGTGTGCTTGCATTTCCAAAACTGTCTACCAGTAATTTAGTTTCAGTGGCAGAAAACAATTTCTTTAGCTCTCCGTTACTTTCCAGACAACACACATTAAAACAGTCCAGGATTAGATCTGAATTAGCATCACTTTATTCAAATCAGATGAGCTGCAGCTTGGTTCTACACTGAACTTGCGTCCCTGATGTTAACATGCCACAGACTTGATAAATATGTCGACTGTCTGGTTTGAACCTTTATGCTGGATTTTATTTTGTCTACATTTACCACATAGTGCACCATACTTGTCATCAACAATTTTATTTCATTGTCCCATTTCTGAGTGAAATGTGTGCACACAGAAGAACCCTCACAAATTTCACTGGAATTTAGTTCAACTCAACTCATGGTAGAAAAACCAGTCCAAAGCAGTTTTACCCAGTCAGCCAGATAAAAAAAAAGTAGCCTCAGAAAACTGCCCCATCATGCAACACAGCTTCAGCAGTGTTTGCCCGGAATATTGTGGATGGCTGTGGATTGTTGAATGTAGCAAGGTAATAGGAGAAGGGTGTCTCCTCTCTCTCTCTCTCTCTCTCTCTCTCTCTCACACACACACACACACACACACACACACACACACACACACACACACACACTCAGGAGGCACAGGAATTCAGATAAAAAGTTACTTTGAAAGGTCTTTTTATAATATTTTTTTTTTTGGTTAATCTTAAAGTAAGTAACTTTATTTCTGTAGCGCCTTTCAAAACCAGACTTACAAGGTGCTACAGAAAATACAACAGAAAAACAAAATATGAGAACATTAAACCTTGGAGCAGATACATATAGGTTATAAATCTATACTTGGGTTTTCAAAAGCTTTTTTAAAATGTGGCAGTGCCTTAGCTGATGTAACACTCAGATTTGCAGTGACAGTAGGATCACCCTTCATCTTAAGCCTGGACCATGGGGCTTTTAACAGCACTTGGTCCCCAGATCTGAGGGGTCTTGGGGCTGAATAAGGCATTTTTTTTAAAGGCCTTCAATAAAAAGTAGATCAGGTCTCGTGGAAATTTAAAAGTAATCAGCAAAAATAAGTCCCTGAGTGATCATTGAACTTTCAAACCGCTTGTCACTGGTCTTGGAAAGTGTACACTCCACTAGACAGTGTTTAGGTGGAGGCTGGGGTGGGTGGATGGAGCAACAAAACACAGGAGACGACTGTTTGTTTCCTGTTTGAAGCTGATAGTCATCGTTCGTGTTACCGTTCCGCAACCTTTAACCGTAGGTTTATTATTGTTACCGTGGCAACGGTGGTCTGAGATGCCGCCGTTACACTCTGCATATGTTTGTTATTGTAAGCATGATAACAAAGGTGTGGTTCACCTGCCACCATAGGGGCTCCTGAGGGTCGTATCAGAGGGCGGGAGACAAGCAAAGAGGCAGTGATTTATGGTAGCTGCAGTTCTCAGTGTTTAGTGCTTCACAGCATTAAATCGGATTTTGCTTTCATTGCTATCATATGCTGGATGGACATGGTCTTCACAAATGTCCTGTCATGTCCACCGCTGCTGTGAAACCAGTCTCCCTCCTGCACCTTCACTGCTCTTTGTGACATGAATGATGAGTAAATGGCGGAGACATCAGACTGCTGATGATGCCACTGCGCTTCAGTTCAAATCTCAGTTTACCCCTTGAGCAGCAATCTGTCCCGCAGAGACAAGGCTGATGCTGAAATGAAATGATGGTGTTTATTGTTCCTAAATAGAAGGGTAAATAAAGGAAATCTGCATACAGAAAGAACCAAAAGATTTGGAAAGAATTCTCAAAATGTTCTTCTGTCATTCACATTGTTTGCATTTTGTTTCTCTGTGTATTTCATAAAGCGTTCATTGTGCTGTGCTTTGTGCTGCTTGTATATATTTGTCTCATGTTTTGGCCTTGCGTAAACAAATGTGTTGGTCCTGAAAGACAAATGCAACCTTTAAATACAAATAGGTGTGTTTTTTTGTCTTTCAGAGAGTTTCAGAAGGGAGAGCTTTGTGAGTTTCTCTTTAAAACCAGCATCAGGAAACCAAGTAAGTAACACACATGCATTGTCACTGCACAATGTGTTGTCATATATCATATTGATTGAATAGGACTGAATATTGTCTCTGATAGTTGTCTCTCATTTTAACAGGTGGTCCAGCTGACTGGGTTCAAACCTTCAGGTACAACACTTGAATCATTTGGTGTGAAAGCTCTTCCAGACTAAACCACCATAGGGGTTAGCACACACACACCACGAAACACCAATGTCTCCAATCCAGTTGTGGTCCTTTGCTGCATCTGTCTCTCCCTTATTTTTCCTCTTGTCTCTCTTCTGTCACTGTCTAATGCCAAACTCTGTTTAAAACCTAAACTATTCCTAAATCCACATTGCGGATCATGAGAACTGTATTGGAAGCAGATCATGATCATGTAAAAAGAGATCACATAACAAGGAGTGCAGTAACAAGTATACTGCTCCATCTATTTTCACAGTTCCTCAATAAAAAGTAAGTGAAACATAGAGCCCACTCAGTAACATCCTCCCCCAGTGACCAGTCCTGGGCTGCCCCTGCTTTTCAGGGTAACAATCAATTTTTAACAACCAGTCATTACCAGTACTTTGTAGATCTCTGCTCGAGCTGCTGATTTTCAAGCGTGAATCGTGGACCCTGGGTCTGGGTCGTATGGTTTGATGCTCTGTACTGAAAGAGGCGTGTGACCCTGTGGCGACGACAAGAGTCAGGAGGCCGCACTCATCTCTCACTGCTGACGTGAAAAACAGAGCTTTGATGGCAAATAAATCTATCAGTAAATGTATTCACACTTTGTGAAATGAGCCTGCTCAATGCCATCTCCTATATGTTTCTGACAGTTAGAGGGTTATCTGCCGCCTGTATGTTTCCCAGCCCAGCACCCACCTGTGGCCTCTGTGCCTTTAATGGTTCCCTGTTAGGAATGCATTTAACTACACCTGCTGTCTCTTTGTGTAGCTTTAAATCACTCTACATATGGAATATTTTGAAACAACCTTGAGGCTAAAATTAAAAGAAAAATAAGTATTTGCATTGATGTTCAATGAAATTCCTCATTGAAATGGTCAGAATGAACCAGTTCATTCAAACTCATTATTTCAGTCAGTTCGTGTTAATATTGTTGTTAGTAGTAGTAGAGTGTGTGTTCTGTGATGATGCTTTAACATGGAGTGATGGTCTGAGTGCTGCTTTTAGAATATTTTCATGTTTTTATTTTCACTTGTACAGAAAAAAAGGGGAAAACAGTTTTTTTTTTTTATCTTTTATTTATTTTTTTTGGTAAAAATCATTTTAAAGGCTCTTAGTATTTGTGGAGGACAGAACCTATTAATGGCTTCAATCTAAACAATATGAGCTTCCTAAAACCCTCATGCACTGAAGTGTGTGAGGAGTGAATGGGTCAGAGCACGGCCACACATAACACAGCAGCTATGAGAAAGATTCAAACCCATACGACGGACTGTCCGGAGGAGAAAGAGCAAAAGTGCTTTTTTTTATTTTTCTTCGATTGTCTCCATTTACCTGCACTGTGTGCAGCATTAGGCCTGTGTGAAAAAAACTGCCCCAGTGTCTTTTGTTGTTTTGAATGCGCAGACAGACACAACAGATGGTCCCCCCCCATTTTTTCCAGAGGGTTAAGTCACCATCATTGGCTCTAAATTGCCTGGCAGTAGGGAGAAGGAAGTTTGTAATAGATTCATTAAATGTTTAGCCGTCTGTGAGGAACGCCTGATGGATGGTGTTTTGAGTGCTGCTGGGTGTTCATTGTTGACGGCCGAGACAAAGGGCAAGTTCATTCCCTTAATCAGGAACGGACAGCGCTGGCTATTCACGCCATCAGCCATTAACCACTCCAACACCTGCTCTCTCTCTCACTCCTGCCTTTCATTTCCCTCCCTTCTTCTTTTCCCTTTTGTACGCAAACACACTCGCACTCCTGTAATGCAACAACGTTAAACATCAGATTAAGCTGGCCGTCGTAGCCAATGCCTTTCCCTTTATTTCACTGCAGGTTGCTGAACCGCAAATGCAGTGGATCCTGACGCCCAGCTAACAGTAAACATGCATCACACTGAAAGAAGGGAGAACTGGATCCCACCTGAAGACGCGCACGGATTCACTCTGATTCACTCACTTATTTAACACACATATCCTGATTCTCCCTTGTTTCCTGAACAGGTGAACTGACTTCAGTTTATCTTTAGCTAAAGCTAAAGATAAGAAAGTTTACTGTGTTACAGCAGCCTGTAAAGGGTCAGTTCACCCAAACACAAGTCAGCTTTGACGATGGAATACAATGTTTTGTTTTGTTTTTTTATTTAGTGGAGCGCCTGTCATCAGAAAATGGTCTTTGACAGTGTTCTGGTCCGTCCACAGACTGAGACCTCACTGTGAACAGATGTGAGGGGTACTTGTACAGTAGAGTAGAAACATGTCCATGCAGCCTGTGGACAGTAGTTATTCTGCGCGATCAGGATGTTGTGTCTGCGGAGACACGTTGCTGTTGTTGTTCACCTCCATTGTACTGGGGCTGCAGACGCAAGACCCAGCAGCACCTATCTGAAAACTTCAGTTAATAAAACTAAACTCCTGCATCTGTATGATCAGATTCATGTCTATTCAGTAATACTCTTTCTCCTTTTATGTCAAATATTACTGGCTTGCACAAAGCTACTGGAACAGTTAATGACGGCAGTCACAGTTGTCTGTTTGGACCTTTGTGATTTGAGAAGCAACAGCTGCCATGAAGTTAATGTCCATAAAATGACACTCACTAAAAAATAATCTCATCAGCACAGACACATCATAATCATTCTCCTCCATCTCTCCTCATGTTTAGTGTAAATAGCTCTACAGCTGAACAGGAATTCAAACCTGTTCTCTGTCACACGTTGTCTTATAGTTTCCATCCATTTTCAGCATGGTCTAAGGTCTTGCTGGAAAGTGTGTTTACAGTCTGACTGTACTGTCAGTAGGTGGTTACATAAAGCATTAGATAAGACGGTAATCCTTACAGCTCAACAGGCTTGGACCGGCAGCATGATGCTGTGAGTGAATAACACAGATGTTTGCATTAACATCGCAGAGATAGGCTAAAGACTTGAGAAACAGGAGGCACATGTCCTCCTCTGTCTCCCTTGTTCTATGTCATTACAGCCAGCAGCCATCTTAACTCTCCCTGCTGCAGAGAACACTATGAGCTGAAGGCTCAAGCTGTTACAATCCCCTGAATGTGTGTGGATACCCCCGAGGTCTGTATGCCTCTGCCGGGCTTGTAGACAACCTGACCTGACAGGAATTGTATTGTAGCTGCTGCTGATGTATATTTTTAAAAAAAAGAAAAAACAAAAACAGAATTACAATTCAGCCACTGATCTGATTTCTTTCTAAAAACTGAAGTTACATAGAACTGATGTAAATGATGTTTCTAAAATCCAACAACAGTCAGACTATGGCTGCTGTATTGAATCTTGTACGTACAGTATGAGCTGTGTATCGTTTCTGCACAGCTGACGAATGTTGTGTAATAACAGCCGACACACAGAGATGTTCTTCATTGAATTTTATTGGTTTGATGCTATTACAATAAAATATATTTAAAGAAAACAAAAAAAAAAAAAAAGGTTTTGGTTACTTTCTCTTTTGGGAGAAAAGCACTTCAGAATAAGACGGGACAGACTGTCAACTCACAGGAAGAAAAAAACAAAAAACAAAAAGGAGCAAAAACAAAGGCAACATCAAGAGAATCAGTTCCACCACAGTAGCGATTTGACCTCAACATGAAGCGGAGAACTTTTTTGGTGTTGAAATGTATCTTCATCTTGCAGTAGATATTCACTTCACAACATAAATATACTGTACAGAGCGATAACACACAGCTGTCTCAACCAATAAACCAAGGGTGGGTGTGTGTGTGCTTTCAGACAGACATTAAGTTAAGGCAGGTGGAGTGATTGTCTACGATACCTTGAAATGGCGGACTATGCCACATCAACGGACAAGCAAAGAATGATTTTAAAAGTCCACAGTGAGAAAGTTGAGCTGCACAAATATTACAAACGCTGCTTTAACTGTGTCTTTGTTCATCAGCTGGTCCTGGTGACAGTGAATATCAATGAATATCAGAGACGCTGTCAACATGGCTGAGCGTTGTGCTTTCAGAGAGAGTGTAAACACATCTGCGAGCCCAGTTTGGGATAAAATACATTAGTGCTACTTTTCCACGCTGTAAATGCCACAGATACACACACTGACTGTACAGTGCTTCAGACTCATAGTTCAGATATTTTGGTCGTGGCTCATTTAAAGATCATTTTGTGCATTAAATACTGTTTCTCCTACACTGGATCCAGACCTCTGAATCACAGCTCCCATAGCTCAGCTTATAAGTGATTCAGTTGGCTCTGGGGTCCTGTTCACTGACAGCTATCAACCAATCACAGAGCTCTGTAGGCAGCCGTCTTCCTACGTAGCTAGCTAGCTAAATCCGTGAAAGGCAGCCACGGAAAGATGTACACAAAAATGCAGAGTGTGGGTGAGATCGAATCAGTGGTACAAATTATTTTAAGTCAGTTTACAGAAAAAGCAAAAACTGGAACATTTCTCTGTAGATTTACTGCTCCAAGCAAATGCTACCACAGCTTCAATAGCAAATATCTGTCAGCAGGACGGGTCTGTCACTCTCTGCTGATTGGTTAAGGCAAAACAACCAAACTAACTCCCTCTTCCGAACATGAATGAATTAATATACCCAGTCTGTGAAAAATTATGTTTATATTTTACTAATTTGCAACAGCAAATACATTTTAAAAGAAATGAAATACCACCTGAATTATGTTTTTTTTTTAATAACATTAGAAGGAATCATTTTTAAATAAATGTATTTGCAAAGTCACAGAATGTTCATACTAAATGTATATGATTTGTTGTCCTACAATATTCGCTTGTGGCAACTGAAACATGATTGATGTCCTTGCGGTCCTGTTTAAGCATCTCATCTCATCACTGCACTACTTCCTCTTGTCTGAGTGATGTTTGATTAAAAACTACAGTGTCCATCTGTTTTAGGAAAATCACTGAGCCTTTTTCAAATGAACCTTTATATTAGTGACTGGTTTTGAATGATTTGCGTCTTCAGCAGGAACCAGTGGACTTGGGGCTGAGAGCCATAGACAGGGTAGGGAAGTCAGTTCATGGGATTTGTTGACAATAAGAAAATATTAAGCATCAACTTTTTTTTTTTTTTAAAACATTATTTACAGAAAGTATAGGTTTGGAAAATCATTTTCATTATGTGTACTATCAACCATCTCTGCAGCAGCTTCAGTGCAAAACATATCAGAACATATCAGCCTTCACAATCCCAGGTCAGTCGGTCCTTAATCCACATACAGCACAGTGTGTTGAAGAGTGACACAAAGAAGATGGCACCTTTGATTCTGATTTTTTTTTTTTTTTTTTTTTTGAGGGTCCATTGTTTTCTTGAGACACTGACCCATAAATAAATGACATTTTCAAAAGAAAGTTGAAACCAAATGTTGCCAGATGCATCTTTTCCCTCCCGGTGTCGTCTGACGCTTCCCTCTGCTTTCACCTGTTTGCTGTCATTCTCACTCATCCCACCACTGATGTGCCTTTTCCCTTCCTCTGCTCTGCTGCTCTGGCTTCAGTTTCTTTTCTTTTTTTTTCACCCACAAAGCACAGTGTGTACTGTATACAGTTTTTCTCTCTAATTTGCTTTTATCCCTCCTCCATTCTTTGTCTGTGTCCGTCTGTCTTTCTTATCTGCCCCCTCTCTCCCTTTCATTTTTCGGGTTTCTTGGTAAGAGTTTGATGAATAACTCAATAAGAATGTTTTTTTTTTTTCTTAACACGTCTGACTTTGATATACCAATATATTAACATCTAAATAGATTAAAACAAAACTATACTGAACCCCATAGAGCTTTCATATTTATGTTTTTTTTTCCTTTTTTTTGTAAGGTTGGTGACTAAAAGAACAAGTGCAGAGATACGAGCAGTGCTAGTCTAATCTGACGAGACCGCAGTGTGTTGTGGTACCCTGAAGTCTGTCTTCATCTAAATAATAATAATAATAATAATAATAATAATAATAATAATAATAATAATAATCTAGGAACAGCATTGCTGATCTTGGAATCATAAAGTTACATCTGACATTGGGATAAAAAAAAGAAAAGAAATGATTTTGACTTATTTGAAATTTGATTTCTGAAAAGCGGCTACAAAATATATCTAAAAGTGCGCGTTAGCTCACCCAGCAACAACCTGACAGATGTCTCCACGCAAATAGTGTGATGTGAAACTTTGTTTGCTGGGCAGCTCCGTGGGATGTGGAAAATCTTGTTAGTGTCGCTGGATTCACGTGATATTTGGTAAAAGAGGATTTAATGTAACCCTCAAACCTGACAAATCTCATTTTAGATTTTTGGAAAACAGGGAAGAAAATCCAGTTTCTAAAGGTCACATTTCTCTAGGATGTGAAAACATTAACTTTCAAAATCCCGAAGCTACCTTGAGTACAGATGGAGCTTTATAATTCCAAACTGAAAAGAACATTTTCTCCTCCCCAACTCCAAGGAAAGCCCTCACAAAGATGACCCAGCACGAACCTCCCGTGTATCTTCATGTGATTTTTTCCCGTCTCACTCACACCCTCCTCTACACACACACTCTCACCTACAGACAAACAACACGTGACGGTGGAGCATCCCGCGCGCGTCCCTCACACACACGCTCGTTTGGCGTGCAGCATCTCGATGAGCAGGTTGTTGCAGGGCACCTCTCCGCTCAGATGCATGTAGCACAGGTAGTCCTCGGCCTGCGTGCTGAGGGAGCGCAGCTCCGGCAGCCGCACCACCAGCTGGCTGAACTTCTCCTGGAATTGAGGGTAGGTGGACAGGGTGTACTCCAGCAGAGCCCCGTTCACCTGCTCCTGGACACCCTCCACGAACGCCTGATTCTCCAGCAGCTTCACATCTGCACGCACACACACAGAAACACATGCAGAGGAGGAACATGAATCATGACTCAGTGAGGGGAAATTTAAATCTGTTGACACATGAGGCTTAGTCAGGCTGTGGATGAAGCTCTAAATTAAAACACTGTGTATCTAAACATTGTTCAGAACTAATGGATTTTATTTGAAATTCTCGTGATGATGGCTGAGTTTCCAAATGTAACCAATATTTTGGGCTGAACTTTGGGGAACTGTTTATAAGATGATCCACAAAACACCTTGATTATTTCTGTTTGCCTCTACTGAGGGAGCCAAAAATCCCAGAGAATAAACGACACATAGCTACAATGAAGTGCTGGAACGAGAAGAATTATAGGTACATGACACAGCAAGAAAAATGCTGAATAAGATGATTTTTTTCCCAGCTTAACGCTAATAAAGAGGAGACAGGAGGGTAAAACTGTATTTCAATGGGTCTAAGAACCACATTGCAGACAAGATAAAGGAGCAGGACAAACAGATGTGTCATATTCTAACAGATCGGTCGGGTTTTATAGCAATACATTGGGTTTATATACTGCTTTATTTTGACTTTCCACAAAAAAAACGAATGAATGTAGTTTGGCATTTTTTGAAAATACACCTAAATGTCATTAAAAAATGTTTGCCAAGAATTACTGAAGGGTGATGTGGGCAGAGCTGCCATTTACAAAACAAGCCCACAAAACTGAGAGCAATCAATGAAACGGTGTTATTTACCGAGGCACGCAGAAAAGTTCAATATTTATACATTAAAAGTATTTTCATAACAGGTTCAGTTTTTTTAGGCCATTCCTATCTTACAGTGAGAATGTGTATTCTGACTTTGGAAACAGCAGTTTGATAAACTAATCTTCTCTCAAGGTCCACTTACTGTAGAATGTTCTGGAGCTTTTGACCACATTTCATCAGGGAATACAGTTTTATACATAGGACACATTTCCATAACCGAGGCATGTTCGAGACAACTGAATAAACTCTGTGCATTAGTGAGGACCACGAATTGGTTAGTGGACCTTGATTTAGGATCAGGAAACAAGATTTCTTGTTTCTTTGTGCGTGCGTTTGGATGGAAACTTGTTAGGGTTTGGTCAGAAAGGTTTCCCAAGGCTTGTAAATGATCTACCTGAGTTGCTCAAGCTGCTCAAAGCCAATATTCTGTGTATTTGACAATTTTAATTCGGAGAAATTCCTTCAATGTGCGCTAGCATGCTAGTTTTTTTTAGTGTTAAACAAGATCATATTAAAGGCCTATTTCTGAATATCAGAAAGAAAAGAATAAATCAGTTTGAATGTTGCATACAAACCATTCATTTACGGTCTAAATGCTGTCTACTAGGTTTTATATATGAGCTTTATCTATACTTTATACTTTATGGAGTGTGGGTGGATGCGTGGGTGTTTGTGTTTGTGATTGTGTGTATGTATGAGACAATAGCCTAGCCCTCGGGTGGACCGGCATTCAGCATCAGCTGAGCCCATCTTGGAGAATCCATTCACACAGTAATTAAATGTTTTGAATCAATGTTCTGAATCATCTTTTCAAACTGCTTAAGGGCAATTAAATTACCCCCGACAAACCTGACTCTGAAGATGAGGCAGAGCGAGAGCGCGAGCAAAGAAGCTGCCGGCAAAGACAGCAAATATTTTCTGCCTATGACAAGTGCTCTCACCATTCAAAAGCTCTTTGTTCCCCCGCTTTGCCAGCGCTAAACAGCAAACACTTCTGGGAATCTGGGCAAGCCACATCTATGCTCTCTCCATCTGCACAAGCCGCTACATGAATGTTGGTCCTACCATCGAATGATAGACCCATCCATTACGCTTCTTTTGAATGCCATTAGTGGACAATGGAGGAGGATGTCTTTGTTAATATTGGCTTTTGTCAACCCTAGAAATTTAATTAAGTGAATTTATTGGAGGGAAAAAAAAAGGCCAGTTTGGAAAACACTTGTAACCTTATAGATAGATAGATAGTGCAGATAATCTGCAGTGGTGACATTTTTCCATTAAAATGTCAGTGTTGCTATTCAAATTCTGCCAAAAGACGGCATCAATATGGACTCGCTGCCCCACGAAGATGATTGATTTTTGCATCAAAACCTGCGAGTCTTCTGAAAATACACAATCTGCAATGTCGGGCCTTTCAAAACGCATTTTGTTTTTAATTGGTCAGTCAAGGATGAATCTCACTCTTACTTAAAATACTAGAGACTCTATGTCTGAAATATTAATCCTGTTATTTGCTGTTTGCATGCTGTTAGCCTGACAAACCTGATGTCACATTATGATCAACATCACATCAACATCTTTTTTTCTTAAAACTAAAACTCTTTATTGATTTGTTGATGAATTAATTTATTTCTTTTTTCATTTTACCCGTCATCTCATCACAGTGCTGAAGTACAAACATGAAGCAGACTCACTGGGGTTGAACAGGAGGAGGAATTTCAGGCAGGCGATCTCTCTGCGGTCAACCTGCAGCACCCGCAACCTCGCCGCCAGCTCCTGACCCCTCTGGACCAGACTCGACAGAGTCGACTCAGCTTGGGACATGATGGACGACAGCTCGACCTGCAGACACAAGCTACTGGTTATTTTCTAAGGCCCATATATTTATGAGACCTCAACGACACACACACAGAACAATCGTCTGATGAAGAAGCCTGTATCCCTCCTGCCTGTGTGCTGGCTGGACATACAGCGCTTCAGGAATATACAACATACAGAGATAAAACAGAAAGCATGAAAACTCAGTTTGTTTCAAGACTGGGTCAATGTGTTTTAGTGCTTCATATTCCCAAACTAGGTCATTGCATCACAGGCCTGCTAACCCTAAAAGAATCTGAAATGAACCTGCTCCATTTGACAGATGAAGCAAAAACACAATACACACTGGACTCCTCACTCTGGAATTAAAGCCCAAAGAGACTTGAACCGCGGTCTGAATGAAGTGAAGTGGATGTGAATGAAGCAGACTTGTTGATAGGAAGTCGTATGAGGGAGTTGTTACCTCCTGGCCGGTCACCAGCAGGATGCTGTCTTCCTTTCCATGTTGCACTTGTCTGAAAATGTGATCCAGGACCAGAAGCTCAGACCAGCAGTTGTGGAGCAGCTTCATTTGATCTCCCACCTTCAGGAAACACAGACAGGCAGACAGACAATGAGGACATAAAGAAAGAGGCCAGAGATAAAAACAGTTTTGTCTTATAGTTTTGTCTGAGGTTGTCGCTCTTCATATTTGTATAAATTGTGGCTTTTTTCCTTCTCTTTGTAGGCTGAAAATCCTGATTGATATTCTTTCAAAGCTGATAAAAGCTCTGATTATTCCTCTGTGACTGTCACAGCTTCTTACTCATCTTGTGTGGAGGAAATCAATATCCTCCTTTTCAAAGTATTTCTCTATTGTATTTTCATCATTTTGTGTTGTTGTTGTTGTTATGTTTATCATCTGACTTTTCCTTCTCCTTCTCCATGTGTAAACTCACCCAGCTACTCCATCTTAAACTGGACACA
Organism: Toxotes jaculatrix; assembly: GCF_017976425.1. Classification (NCBI taxonomy): domain Eukaryota; kingdom Metazoa; phylum Chordata; class Actinopteri; family Toxotidae; genus Toxotes; species Toxotes jaculatrix. Next base: position 28,529,623 of record NC_054400.1, read on the forward strand.
CAGCACATATACATGTGAACTAGCTGCCCTTGTGTCAAACTGCCAATCCACAGCTAAATGTCACTGATCTATGTGACAAAAACAGAGATGGCCTTAAAAACAAGAGAAGAGAAATTAAGTGCTGCTCGGTGGTGTTTGTGTGTCTGTGTGTGTGCCGGTGTCGTGTCCCACGTTGTGTATTTATGAGCATCGTCTGAGACCTCTTTAACCCGCTCACCTCTCCCTAACCCCCCCACCCCACCCCCAATCTGCTCTGCTCTGGGGGGATGGGCGTACAATACTGTCTACAAAGTGAAGGACACAGCAGTCAGTAATTTTGTAGCCGCAGCTGCTAATAGGCCCAAACACACATTCATCTGACACAGAGCTGACAGAATTACTGTTAGTCTGAATGAAACTATATATCAGACGAAAAGGGGAGGGTCCAATCTTGTTGGCCACGCTCATCTGGACTGGTGCATTGTGGGGGTCTGGGTGTACAAGGATAAAGAAAGGGGTTAAGGAAGCAAGAGGTCTCAGCGACCTCCTGCGCTTCCTCTCCAGGAGGAGTCCGACACTCGGCTGCAGCCAAAAAAAAAAAAAAAAAAAAAATCAGGGGTGAAAGGCTGCACGTGGATTTTCAGTGTTTTTGTTTTGGAACTGGGTCAGACAGATACATCAGCCTGTGTACCTGTCAAGTGTCATGTTTTACCTGTGAGAGCCACGTTTTATCTCACGGGGGAATAAACAGTGTGCACCATAATCCTGGCTCAGAGGCTGAAACAGCACACACTGCAAACACGATGGCATGGCAATGCCTCAGTATTTTGGTCAAAGAGCAGCAGATAGTGTATAGAAGTGAACTGCTTTAAATAGCCTCAAACTTACAGTGCGCTTTGGAAGCTTATGGACATGCTACAGGGAAAGCAGCCTCCACAGGTTAAAGACAAACTTAACCTATGCTGCACCTCATCAACAAACCTGCTGGGCTGAGCAGAAATACGAAATAAGACTGAGGTTAGAATGACACCGGGAAAGATTCCACCTGACATAGAAAAAACTGACTTCATATATAAAAAGAGGGAAAACATCCCTCCCTGATCTTCATCATGATACAGAGCAGAAAAATTAAATATTTAGTGACTTTTTCACACACGTTTTAGTGTGTTATCCTATTTCAAATAGTGTATATCTATTTTGTGGCTCAGAGTGGATATCTATAACATCTATTTTTGAGCAAAACTCTTGGACATTGCTTTTAAATTGACTGTCTCCAATGGCAGAAGCCCATTTATGATGTTCATTGTGTGCACAACAGCTTCCATGTTCAACAGGTGAATGGAAGGTCAAACACAAGACACGACAAAGGCCACCTCTGGGGAACCGCAGCAATCAATTGCTTCCATTCTGCTCACAATTTAATAACAATGTAGACAAGCAGAGTGCAGAGCTGCAGCAGAGCGAGCTGACATTCCCCCGTTATCGTCTGCGTGGAATGTAATAATCCAGTCGGGGGGGAAATGGCGCTTTCTGCAGGAGGCTTTCTTGGCAAAATATGCACAGCTTTGTTCTCACTGTCCACTCTGGCTGTCCACCGTACTGTCCACTGACTGTCAACAGATATACATCAGATGTGTAACCAGTAGTTTGACTGAGACAACCCTGTCCCCTATGAATTCTATGTACTAATGTGAAGCAGCATTATGGGGATTTTTTTTTTTTTTTTTTTATAAATGTCTCTGCCAAGGTTCAGAATGTTCTTCCTGAATTTACTGTATCTGCAACAACAACAACAACAAAATCTTTCTTTTCCTAGAATGTCCACCCTTACAATACAAAATCTGCTCCCAGCAACTACAACAGGATCCAGTTTATTTTTATTTATTTTTTTTTTTTCGTGGTTATGTTTTGGCACTCACAAGCACTCAGTTAAGGTTGGGGATGGACTGCACTCTGAAAAACAAAGACTGACTGTTTTATGCCCATGACATTATAAAGAGCTCAACACCCATGAAGGTGATAGTGTTTCATAATATTCTCTCTCCAGTAAAACTATCACACAGTAACTGTACAGAGCTTTTAACCACTGCAGATGACTACATATGAACAGGGCTCAGGTTTTTTGTTATACACTCACAAATGCTGCAACTACAGTGTGTGTGACAGGAGGAGAAAACACAAATGAGTTCCACAACACGGCCACGTTTGCCGCGAGCTACACATGCTTTGGGAGTCGCAAGTTTGCTGAAGGTCCAGTGTGCACTGCAGGGCTTCATCATACACCCCCAGCATAGGTGCTGTAGGTGTGTGTGACTGAAAATGTTAAAGCTGAGCTGTTAAGACGTATAGTGTTATACATCAGCTCCATGATAATAAAAGAAGAGCAGTGTCTGGTGCTTCTCTCCTCTATCAGTACTGGAGAGAAGCATTTCAGCCAAGTATCCCTCTAAGACCGGCAGCAGAAAGAAACCTTGTTGTTGTTTCAGTCTCAGAAGATGCAACAAATCGCATCATCACTACAATGTGGTCTTTGTTTCTGAGACGAGGAAGGTGCAAAAGAAAGAACACAAAAAAAGACTGATCCTTCCTGATGCTCTCAGGCTCTCCGAATTCAGTCATTTTTAGCCACTTTCATACTTTGGGTCTGGTATTTGGACACAGAGAGCAGATGAGATACTGTGAAATCATTTCTAAGATCATTAACATTACATATATACACTGTTGCCCATAAAGTTGGAATAATTTTGTTTTATATATATAATTTTGTTATATGTAATGCCTACTGCTCTAACTGCAACAGTCAGAGAACACTGTCCAATTAAAAAGGAATGTGCACCTGAATTTTAAAAACGTTAAATAAAAAAAAAAATCTATAATAAAGGTACAATAATTTGTAACTTGGACAATCCACCTAAGTTAACGTCTTCATTAACTGGATAAGGCAGCAGCCATCATCATTATCTGGTCGTTCACAGAAAAGCTCACTGAACATCAGAATGTTGATCTTGATAAAAAAAAAAAAAAATCTTAAACATGTAGTTTCATTCAAGCGCTGCTTCGTTTATCTGGATGATTTCCAGTTAAACAGATGTCCCATGTGTTAAAAGAGTCCATGTTCATGTACATGGTTCAGTACATGTGAGCAGCAGTAGAAGACTGTGCAGCTCTCAGTGACCACATGTAAAGCCTGTCCCAGGAATGAATGAGTGTGAAGCAGCAAAGCAGCCGACCTGCTCCGACTGTACCTGAGTAAATAAACTATGTTTGACCAACAGACGGCGAAGGAATTACACCGAATCTCACCAAGGCCAGAATCAACCTTTTTTTTTTCATTTCTTGCTCTTCCACAGATAAACACAGATTATGTCACAAACCTCAGAATAAGGCCATATGTTCTTCGTCGTCGTGTAACCAGCCTGATGTGTCAGAAAAGAATTCAAATGCTCCATTTTCACTTGGACCTCCTCAGTAGGTGTATTCAGCTGCACTGTCAGCAGCAGCACAACAATAGTATTGATTTCTACAGCATGAACTGTGTCTCTAAATCATCTGAACTGTCCAATCCGACAGTGCGTCTGTGGCACAGTTCACAAAGACAATCACAGCGCTGGAGGTGATAGACTGGGGACACTGTATCAGTGTCCCCAGTCTATCACCTCCAGTACAATCATTATTCTCAGAGGCGTGTGTGTGTGTGTGTGTGTGTGTGTGTGTGTGTGTGTGTGTGTGATTAGCTACTGTTCAGCCCAGAGAAATGCACCACCCCACTGAAAGACTCCAGACTCGCTACTCACAGCTGTAACTTTGTATTTTTTGATCTGCGTCTTATTTAACATGAAACATTATGCTGAACTGTCTGTAGCAGCACATTAAGCAACATCTGTTTTCTCTCTCTCTCTCTCTCTCTCTGAACGTTCCTATTAAGCACTGGACACGTGTGTGTTAATATAAAAGACCAGAGCGAAAAACCATCAGCACATATCAAGCACATAAAGCAGTAATGATGCAACATGTGATAGAGTCATTTCATTTCATGCCTGTGCATGTCTGAGCCATGTGTTGGTTCAGTCATGTACAACCATGCATTCTTATAGTCAGGGAGACCATGTTTTTATTTTTTTTGTCCCTCACAGTCTCCAGTCACCACCATGATGACGTATGAAAAGCAGTCGCAGTGACCGAATCCATCACAATGACGAATATCAGATCACCTCAAGCAACTTTCTACTTTCTGCAAGCCGATGTTAACAACAACATACAAAAATCCACTGTCACCTGTGGGGCTGCGGGTCCACTCTGTGTGGAATGCAAATGAATTGTGGTGCACAGGTCAACGTCATCAACTCTGAATGCAATTTTTGTCACAATAACTATATTGAACTATATTAACACCCTTAAAACAAGCAACTTCATCTTAAAGACAGCCTTTCTTCTCCTCCGCTGAGGAAAGCAAATGTTATGTAACCGTGTTAGAGAAGAAGTGACAAACAGGAAAACTGGCTAAAGAAGAGGACAGGGACTCGCGGAGACATGGCCTTGCTAAGGCTTGTAGGTATCAATGTTATTCACTTTTTTGGGGGGGGATCAGCTGCTGTCATGTAGCTTCTCTTAAAAAAGGAAAACTATCGATGAAATTTTAAGCTTTACATAATTAGAATTAAGCGTGTTCGTTATGACTTGTAATGACTATATTGCCAGTATTAGTGGATGCATCCAAATTCCATAGCAATGTTTGTTCTGCTATTCAGTGATTTTCCATTATGTTTCATTGGGGGAAGGTGTTTAAAAGGTACAGCCAGTGTTATAAAGTCAGTTTCTAAGTTTTAGGCGTTTGGTCTCTTTGAGTTTAAAATTTCAGTTTTGATTCTAAAGTGATGGACCAGTGTTATAATTGTTGGGCTTCTCACAGTTGTGATACGGACATCATGAGAAATCACAAAGGCAGAAAAAACAGAATGTGAAATTCAAGGATTCTTATCTTTTGCCACTTGAACCAGTTCATTTATCGAAATGTGTGATTTTGATGACTGAAATAAGAAGCACTGATGTAACAAGTGGTTAAAAAAAAAAAGAAAGAGATAAAATAGCAAACAACAATAAACCGAAGAACGTTTTTCCTGCAGGAGGGATGGGGGAGGTTGGACTTTTACAGGAAATAATACAAAAATGTTGAGCAGGGTTCATGGAGGGGAGACAAACTGAAGCTGTGTTGTAACTCTGAGGAATAGATAGTTAGGGAAAAGGACAGTTATAAGTGCAGCTGTAAAATGTGACTTTATTTCCTGCCTGCCTGTGTGAGCATGAGGATGGGATAAAGTTCTTGGTACTCACCCTGAGCTCCTTAAAGAAGATGCAGCTCCGAGCCCACTCCACTATGGAGAAGAGAGTCTGGTCCGCCATGCGACACATTAGGCTGAAGGTGCTGGGCTTGTCCAGCCGGCCCCGGCCGCCCTGCTCCTGCTGCAGATGAGCAACGATCTTATTCTGCACCACCAGTTCATCTGGATCACAGCGCAGCAGCTCCAGCACCAGTGGCGGCAGGCTGGGCGGCTGCGGCGAGGCTGAGGGGTACATGTCGGGGTAGGGGTATCCTGTCAGAGATTCAGGGGAGCTGGTGTAGTCAGGACACTCGGCTTTAATTGCCCTGCCAGGGAAGGTTGTGTACTGGTACTGGGAGGTGAGGGGCACGTGGGACTGCATGGCCATGCCCAGGGATGGGGGTCCATAGAGGTTGGCCTCGTAGTCCGTAGGGGTGATGGAGCTCGGGGTGGAGGGGAGCAGGCTTTTGGAGATGGTGGGCAGGGTGTGCAGGGTGCCGGTGAAGCCGTAGTCGGCCTGCAGCGGAGAGGCCGGCGGAGGAGCGGCGCTCTCCAGCTTGAACCCGTTGGATCGTATCAAAGCCTTCTTCTGCTGCTTCAAGGCCCTGTCTCTCTTGTACATGGGGCCAAATTTATTCCTCCCCCCACGCATGCGGTCTGCACGCACCGCTGTCACACAACAGACAAGAGGCGAAAAACAGATTTACAGATGAAACACCGACTCTACTGGATTCTCCTACACTGCCAAGATCCCCTTTGCAAAAAAAGAAAAAAAAAAATACTCCTTGATGAGCACTGAACTGTAGCAGCAGGGGAGTAAAATCATAACTTGCATTTCAGCAGAATCCCTCTCTATAAGACATCTTGGTCATTTTTTGCTTCCTTTTTTAGGGCTGAGAAGAATCCCTAGAGTCTGTGCAGCTTGACTCCTTCTTGTAGCCTAAATAGAGCTTTTGATTTAAAACAGGGGAGTCTCCGGAGTTTTATCAGTAAGTCAAGAATGTGTCCTTTTTCTGCTACGGAAGCAGGTGCTTTCCTGCATTGCTGTCTGGGAATTAATCCCATCCCATGTGTATAGGAAACAACATGAGAGCCACCAGCTCACAAATCGAGAAATATTTTAAGGGTTTTTTTTTTTACTGCAGTAATCACGTGATAAAATTGTCAGCTTAAAATAAAAAAATAAAAAAAAAACACTTAAAATAAGAAGGGCTCAAGGGCTCATTAAAGATTGAAAGGGAAAACAATCCATATAAATGCAGTATATATACAGTAAAGTTTACCTTCTAGCCGCATCCCGACGTTGAGGCATTTTTGGAAGCGGCAGAAAGGACACCTCTTCCTCTGGGTCTTGTCTATTTTACACTCCTGGTTTTCCGCACATGTGTACCTCTTGTTGTTCTGCACCGTCCTCTTGAAGAAGCCCTGAAAAAAAGCGGGACGGTGCATCAGAAAACAGCAGAGCACACAAACGAGGCCGAGGTGTTTTCACTTTGCAGGAGGACGCGGAAATAAAAAACGTCGCGGCTTTTTTCCAGTGTCGCATAAATACATAAATACACGCGACCTGTGGTACAATGAGGATAAAATATTTTTTTTCTGTTTTACCCTCAAAGACAAAAGTAGGGAGAAAAATATATTTTTTAAACACCAGGGAATATATTTAAATGCCACAATATTTTAATTTAAATTTTAATCCATAAAAAAAAAAAAGATTAGTGTGATAATTTATCATAATGTCCATCACTGGATTGGTTTGGTGTTTTTATTGGTGGTTACCTTGCAGCTCTCGCAGGTGAGCAGACCGTAGTGGTATCCGGACACTTTGTCTCCGCACACAGGACACAGCTCTTCCAGGTCATCATCATATGTGTATTCCATAACCTTCAAAGTCACACCTGGTACATAACACGTGCACATTCACACACACACACACACACGCGCACACATGCACCCAACAAGGACAACGTGGCACACTGAGTGTACAGAGGACACATCCCTATTTTCTGCAGGAGATTTAGAAAGAAAAATCCGATAATTAAAAAAGCGGATCCTGAATCAGATTGAGTTAGAACAGGATGCGTTTCAAACCGACATCCGTTTGAAGCATTTTTTTTTTCTTTTATTAAGAAAAGATTTTTAAAACTTGGTTTAATTGCTGCTGTGAAGTAAATACTATTCTTCCAGTTAGGAATTATTGCCGAGCTATTTTTTTATTTTAATTAATCTTATATATATACAAAATCATAATGGTTAATAGAAAATGTTATTTACATAAACATTCACTAACTCTGAATTTAAAATGCTCCATAGCTTTTATTAAAAAAAGAGGTAATTTATTCTGTATGAATTTTCTATTTTCTATTTCTGTAATTATATATTGTATATTTCAGAACGAAGGAATACTTCACTTATGTTTTATTAAAACTCATATATTTTGCCCTAAATATAGGTTTGTTTTAAACATATTAATTTAAATATAACAGTCTTATAATAATGGCTGTCATTACCTGTTCTAATGAGGATAATTTCTGTGTCTGCCTACTTTTTTTTTTTAATAAACCTTTATTTTTACAAAACGAATGTCGGGAATATTTGCGAGATATGACAGTATAGCCTACTACATAATTGCCATTTAAAATATGATGTTGATACAACTTTAAAATAAAATAAAATAAAAGGAAGCTACAGGAAGCTATGGTCGGGACCTAATAACCACCATGATGGAAATATATGCGTTTCTCTCTCTCTCTCTCTCTCTCTCTCTCTCTCTCTCTCTTTTTTTTTTTATTCCTTTTTACCCCGTCCACCAGTTTGAATCCGCTGTCTCCGGCCTCCATGCATTTCCTTTAAAACGTGGGTCTACGGCCTGACGGATTAAGCGGTATAGAAAATGGATGGATGGATGTGGGTCTATGGCATTAGGCCTGTGTAACAGCAGATAAACTATTCTTCAAAATAAAATCTTATAATAATAACATCACCACACGGCGCACAGCCTGTATCTCATTCAAACACTGATTTTCTAGACTCTTCTCAGGTCCACACTGCCTGTAGGTGCTTTTTAGTTATAATATCTAAAAGCACCTACTACTACTACTACTACTGACAGGTGACATATGAAACCTTTATGAGTGAGTGTAAAAATAATTTATCACCCTCTCACCGCCTTCAGCTCATGCACCGATACGGGGGAGAGGAAAGCATGAGCATCAGCTAATCCTCGCGGTGACGCGGAGCTCAGCTCGGTTCGCTGAAACTGCATCCGCGTACCGCTGCACACGGTCGGCGAGAGAGGGACGTGACATTATCCTGCTGCCAGCCACGGGCCAGAGTAAAGAGACGCAGCTGAAGGGACTGTAAGAACGCGGAGGACGTTAGTAACCCTGTAGGCCGCGAGACGGAGGTGTCACGCGCCCAGTGAGCAGTCCGCTATGCAAGTGGTCTCGCGGATTGTTGAGGGATGTAAGAATGGTGCTGGTGCACAGAACACACACAACAAATCAAATAAATTATTATTATTATTATTATTATTATTATTATTATTATTATTATTATTATTATTTAAGTAGTAGCATTATTGTTATTATTATCAAACGCCTGTTTTTTACATTCCTAAATGAACCTATTTTTTGTTGTTGTTGTAATTAACTTCTTCATTAGGTTTTCAAATGATTATTTACATAATCATAACTTTTTACATTGACTCACTGAGCTACTAATTACAATATGAGCCTCTTTTATTCTCATTTTATCCTCAAATACTATTCTAGTATTTTATTATTGTAAAGAGTTTTCCCTATCATTTCACAGTTTCTGATCTGATTTGTCTTTAGTTTAAAAGAAAGCGCATTTTTGTTCTAAGTTGCTTCAGTTAATTGTTGTTTAACAAAGGGCCAAAACCTGCGTTTTGCTATATACAATGCTGATAACTTATTACTTATAGGCTCTTAATTAAACAGCAGGCTGAGGACCTCGGGATGCTATGGATTTATTATATTCATAAAAGTGGACGGACTCACCGTGAGCCTTGTCTCCCAACATCTGAGCAGCAGCCAGCAGCCAGTCAGTGATGATCGTCTGCTAATTAAAACCTGGATGTAGGTGTTGCTGCAGCCTTGCATGGGCCGCTGAGTACAACAAAATAAAAAAAAAAAAAGAATGCGAATCAGGATGAACACTGTCTATTTTAATACTGGTTTGAGATCCAGCGAGGCCTGGAACTAGGTGTGATAATGAACATTGAAGGGCTCAGAGTGAAACTCCTTCAGCCCGTTCTCTCTTTACTGTGCTTCCCTTATCGCTCAAGTTAGGCTTCCTCACAGCCATTGGTGGACGCCCAGTCACGTGACGGATGCTCACCGCCTCCTCCGTGAAAATGCCTGGACAGAGGAGAGCGGTGCTGATGGAGGAGTCACAATCAATATGCAGACACACAAATTTGTTATAGTCTGTTTCGAATGAATGAATGAATAAATAAATAAATAAATAAATAAATAAATAAACACGGCCCAGAATAGTGACCTTCATAGATTTGTTCATTTGTTCTTCAATTTACTTTTAATCCTAAATGACTGACTTGGGATGAGGAACAGCTGGATACACACGCGCACGGACAGATGGTTCTAGATGTTAACTATAATATACATTATAATAAACTATAAGTTCTGACTCAACAACTGTACGTTCTGTGTTGAAGTCACATCACATGCAAATATGGCATTATTATTATTATTATTATTATTATTATTATTATTATTATTATTATTATATGTTTATAATAATAATAAACAGTAGATTAATTCTTAAATGCTCTAATTAGTGAGCATATATTGGGTGCATATTACATATTAGACTAATTAGAGCTTAGACTATGTTAGAGCTGTGCTGCACATGACCATGCACATATAGATAAAGATATTTACTGACTGTCAGTTTATTTTTACACTTGGCTTGTAAAACAATGTAGGCTGTTTCATACTGGAGATTTCTATATTTATCTACACATATATGGCTCCAGCATATACCTGGAATTAATATTAATTGACTCCGGCAGGGCATTTTGTTTGGTAAGCGCTATGAAACGTCAAACTGTCTATTGTTAGCTGAGACAGGAAGCAGTGGGTGGCTGCTGAGGATCCGTCAGGATTCTGAGGGTCATTGTGTGGAAACATGAACAAAGCTGAGGGTCCTCAACTGTGGTCCACTGCTTAATTTTAAAGACAGGAAACACAAACGTGGCTGAAGTTAATACAAAACTCTTACATCCGTTAGCTGTCTTTGATTACTGTCACTTTCTGGACTGTCAGCTGGATTCAGCTTCTGCAGTGGAGTGAACGTTTCTCTAACTGCAGGCTCCTCTTCATCACAGTCTTGGGATGATCACCCTTGGTTTAAAAAAAAAAAAAAAAAATCCAGACCACTGACTGCCCTTGAGGAGGCAAGGTCCTATAAAATTTCTTTTACCTTTCCTGTAATTCACTTAACCAGATTTGTTCTAAAGGGATAATGTTATTGATAAACAGTTATTCTTAGTTTTTTTTTTAACTTCATCATTCATCACAGTTCTATAAGTAAAAACACAGAACCTTGTTGGATAAGTATGTGCTTCAGTCTCAAAGTGCCTTAATCACATCTTACCTGTGCAAACCTTGATACCAACAGACCTTAAACTGCTGTAAATTAGATCCGTTTTTTAACTGTCTTCAGTTCACTCGGGGGTTAAGGCTGTAATTCTAATTGTAAGAGCAGACTGTGGAAAATTTACAGTGAGAATTTACTCAACAGGTCCTCATACCAACATAGTGCACAAAAGGGTTTTGATGTTCTGGATATAGCAGCGGTAGGATGCTGACACATCTGCAGTATTTTTTATTCAGGTTTAGGTAACTTAAACTACTTGGTTAATGTTAGGGATGGACTCATCATGGATTAAAGATACCACGGCTGACTGTTGGTAGGAGATGGGACACTGACCTGCTCTTTAGAGTTGAAGTCAATTGCTCTGTGCACTCGTCCATCCTCTCTGACCTCCACTAGAAAAGCTTTAATGGAGGAGTGAAAACGTGTTGCTGAAATTTGATGTAGGTTGTTTTGTTGCTACCCTGGAACTGAGGTACAGACTCACATTAACTCCAGCAGGATCAAATTCATTCCGCTTCACTATAATGTCACTAAAATTTTAAGAGGGTTCTCTGTTTGTTATCCTATAAAAGGCATGAAGTGCCCAAAATAAATTATTAAAACAAATCGAAATAAAAATAAATCAACTAAACTACTCAAATCTCTCCATAGTATGATCAGTAGTAAATAGATCAACTAGGAAACTAGTTCCCCATGAGATATTTCAGTAAAATATATTTTTGAATTATACATTCTCACATTGACCTGATGGTCAAGCTGTGGATCTCTAAAGCTGTCAGGGGGGAGAAAACTGTACATGGTTGTGGCCCTGGACAGGAGGCGTTAGTCATGTGACACATGCCTTCATGTTGACACTGAAAGCTGAAAAAAAAAATCAATAAAATACAAAGCCCAATGATATATTCAAGCCACAGTGTGTTGAATTGCAAGATATCTGAATTTGGCTCCCCCTGTTGGTGACCTGGGGGGACACTAAGATGAATGGGCCTCATCGTTTTTCTACAAAGAAGAAGACATGATATCAGAAAGATTTGAAATAGATGCTATAATCACATAGAGATTTGACATGATTTTAAACAGTATATACACTCATGTGTCAGTTTATTAGTTAGAACTAAACCAAACCTACTACAGTCTAATGTACTGACACAGTAAATCCTCCTTCATGAAGGTTATGATGCTCAGTGTTTATTATATAAAAGTTTATAAATGTTTTAGAGGTGCTGATTGAACTGTATGATGATTGTGGAGGCTCCATGGTTTGTGGTGCTGCTGAAATGTGTTGGATTATATAGAGAAGTGTTGATATAAATGAGGTGGACAGAATAATAGAAACACCTGGGTGTATATCTATTTTTTGAAACATGTTCAAATGTACAATTTTCATATATATATATATAGTAGAAAGCATGAGTCCAGAACGACTGGGGGCCACGAGGCCCCTCTGCAGCGTCAGAGTTTGCTCATGTCTTTGGCCACATATGTACAACAAGTGGCATATGGTACTATTACCAACAATAGGTATGACTTGGGTACAGAAAGATTATACTTACCCTGACAAAGTCTATATCTGATCTTGTAAATTTTATTGATGTAGTCAGTAAAAATCTATTTAAAATGCTGATATAAATTTAAATTAAAATAATGTCCTGTTAGTCAGCAGTCATTAAAGGTTCCACTTTTCTCCTTTCATAATTTTTTATGATATGTTTTGGTAGTAAAGGACAGTAGATGCAGAGACTTTCTACCAGCTTAGTGCTGAGATTAGTAAGCTAAATGAACTGATGCCCTGTCCCTGTCAACGTGGAAAAAACTTGCACAGCACATCCGAGTCATTAGACTGTTTGCTCAGCAGAAGGTGCACACGGGGAGATACGTTCTATCTATCAATCTGTTTCACCCCTGACCTCCCAGAGTCACTGCAAGGTCCTCAATTAGCCTATATCTGCTCGTCCAACTATTAGGGAGCACAGACCAGAAAACAAGCCAGCCTGACTGGAGGAGGGAGGCCCCCTACGGAGTCAGGCCCTCTGTCACTGGGGCCAAGAAATATGGCCTATCTGCTGTTTTTTCTCTGGCGCGATTTTGTTTTGCAAGTGTGATATGGCTACAGGTCAGCGGAGCCCCAGCATCAGACAAGCTCTGTCTCTGTCTCCCAGATATATTTGTACAATAAATAAAGGGGAAGGACCGAGGCCCGGCTCGTGTTTTGACTTCATCATTTATATTTTGTTCATTTTGTGCCCTCCCACCCACAACCATTTTCTGCTGGAGAGGCAGGATCTTTATTGATAAAAGAAGATAGCGCTGCAATCACTCTAGGTGAAAGCTACAGCAGGATGAGTTTCTATTGTGCACAATGTGACGAGAACTTGTAACATTTCAGATTCTGAGCTTGTTGATTCCTTGTTGATCAGCTGAATTCTTCTCTTCTCTTATCAGCTGAACTCTTCTCTTGTGAAGAGTACTGCAGTAGTACATGGGTTGGTTTGCTGGTAAAAAAAAAAAATTATCAGTTGAATCAAAATCAAAATAATTAGTTGAAGAAACGCAGCCTACTGAAAATCCCACTTACTCGGACGTGCAACACATCTACATTTCAACAATGTTAAATAAGTGAAAATTAGATTTAACTCAAACTAAGAAGCTTTTTAGCCTGTTTTATGATTAGCTCTACGGAAGTTTCAAACTTTCTGTGAAATTATTGTTTTCGACCTTCCCAGCACCATGTAACAGACAGTCCAAGGTTGTAAGACTATTTGCTCCTGACTGTCAGGTGAGTGGTTTGCACGGATGGTAGCTTGCCACCATCCATGTGTGAGTGAACAGGTGAATGGCAGGAACACGAATTGTAAAGCTCTTTTTTTTTTTTTTTTTTTTAAATAAACACACTCTATAAATGCACTACATTTACCATTTACCAAAGTTAGCAACTGGCTATTGAAGAAAGTCGAACATTTAGCAGTATATGGACACATTATTTTCCCAGGAACTGACAAGCCAGTGTTAAAAGTGGATATTGGACTTAACCTTCGTCAGGTTACAAGAAACATAACACCCTCAACTGAACCCTCCCTTAGTTATGCTGCTATAGACCTAGGCTGCTGGGGGACTTCCCATGATCCTCTGCACACCTCTCCTCTTCTCTCTCTTTCTCTCCTCAGACCCATGTAACCTTTATTACATGTCATTAACTCTGTGTCCTCTCTGTCCCGTAGTCCTGTGCTTGTCTCTCTCTGGTCTCTCTTTCTCTGTACCTTTCTGCAGGTGTCTCTGGCTCCAGAGCTGCATGTTCTCTGTCTGTGGTCCTGGCTCCACCCACCTGCTGCTGTTTATTGTCTACAATTATCCATTTGTAACACATTATGTGCTTAATGTTCCACTCTGCTTCAGATAAATTTTGGATTAATATTCTATGCAGACTGTAATGTAAATAATTACCAATCATGACAGCTTTTTGCTTCTGTGCTCTGTTTCCTATCATAACTGTAATCTGCTGAGCACACAGTATCCACTAACTGTCCTGTAATCTGAATGCTGGTCCTCTAACATTGTTCACTGCCAACCCTGTTTGTATCATGTTCTATATGCTGCATGTCCTTCTCCTCCTCTCCTCCATTCCCAGCTGTCCTATCTTCCTCCTTTTCCTCCTTTCACCCAGCCCGGCCATCAGCAGGAGGGTCCCCCATCTGAGCCAGGTTAGTGCTCAAGGTTTCTTCCTGTTAAAAGGGAGTTTTTTCTTGTCACTGTCGCCTTAAGTTCTTGCTCTGGGGTCAGGCTCTGGGTCTCTGTAAAGCACTTTAACAACAATTTTGATCGTGGAAGGCACTATATAAATAAAGTTGAATTGAATTGAATTTAATTTAATCGAATTGAATTGAATGGGTTTGTGACACTCAGAAAAATGTATTCACCACTTTTCCAACAATTGTGTAGAGGAAAAATACTTTTTGTGCCAGTGTGCATCATTTGATGAGCACAGAAGCTGCAGTAACCGAGTTTGACCACTACACCAGAATTGCTTCACTTTCCAGCGTGTTCCTGGAGGGTTTTGAAGATGGTAGTTCTGCAAATAAAAATGTACCAGAGGCTGCTGAGGATGACTAGGAATTTGTTTTATGAATAAGATCATTTAAAAACAGAATTGGAGCATGGGGAAGAGAAAGCCAGCTCAGGTGACATGATCTCCAAAGAGGACAAAGGTCACAATAACATCCAAGTAGCTGTCACAAAGATGGCCAAGTCTCACAGTAAAACAACAGTACAGTAACTGAAGTTACAGTACAGTTAGAATTAGGATACATGTGTTAGATAATACAGTAGAAACATTCCAGGTTAAGCTGACAGACATTTTTCTCACATGTATGAATAATAAGTTATGAACAGTTATGAGAGGTGCTTAGATGAAATCAAGATTTTGCCTTGAAAACCTGGAGTGTGATATTAATTTGCTTCTATTCGCTCTCAAATATTGACTTAAATACTGATTAAATTTGGACCCCTCAAATCAAGAGAAACAGGCCTAGCATACTTGTGGGGTCATGTAGCTTTGTGGGGACAAAAATACTTGCTTGAGGGTTAAGACTTAGTTTTAGGATTTAGGGTAGGGTTAGGGTAAGGAATGCGTTGTGTCAATGACAGGTTTTTACTTAATAATTTTGACACCAACAATCTTCCATATAAATCACCTCATATCACTGAGAACATTATACCACTAATACCAGTAATCCCATTACTGGCTTTACCAATGAAAAGATTTTCAAATCTCAACAATGGCCTGTCTTCCACCTGTGATACACAGTCACCACATTTATATTTAACTAATTGGTTAATCTATACCACAGACGAGAGCTGTGTGAACAGGTGAGAGCATCAGGGCTTTGTGTTTCACAATAAAAAAAAAAAAAGAAGAAGAACAGTGAGATTTTTT
The DNA here is from genome assembly GCF_017976425.1 of Toxotes jaculatrix. Classification (NCBI taxonomy): domain Eukaryota; kingdom Metazoa; phylum Chordata; class Actinopteri; family Toxotidae; genus Toxotes; species Toxotes jaculatrix. The sequence continues at coordinate 28,545,493 of NC_054400.1, forward strand.
TGCTAAACAGCCTGCATTCAGTGTCCTCATGTCTGTCCTTGACCAAAGCGGGGCACAACCACAACAAACCACTTAGAAAAGGGAAATTAAATAGAATGACTACAATAGCATGGAGAAAAAAAAGCAGACACGGCAGGGGTTTTCCTTAGTGTCATCCTACAAGGTCAGGGAAAAAAAACCTTATCTATCTGATCCCTGTAAAACACAGCTTCTTAAAAAAATCTCAAGAAAGTGAATTTAGTTAAACAACTAACCTGCATTAGCACTGCAATAAAAGGTGGCTTGATTGAAGAGGATGATAAATCATTGCCATTAATTTGTCTGATTGACTCATGCCCCCTGCTGGCAAGCAGTAACCACTGACTGACTGACACCATGGTGTCTATTTTGTTGTTCTCTTTTTTCATCATTGAACCTAAAGGTATTACCAATCTAGGCGCTTTATCATGTGTATAAGTTCAAACATCTGCACCCCATGTAAAGACACAATAAAAACATTTTTATAATTTGTAGTAGTTCTCATTCATCGTAGAAACAGAAGATTCAGGAGTCAGGAAGCAAGTAACTGTTTCACAGAAAATCATTAATCTAATGCTGTTTCCTCTAAAGAGAACCGGAACTCATACAGCTGACACAATCTAAAGTGACATACACCAAACTCTGTGTCTACCAGATCATCACACCCACATGTAATACCTGAAAATCTCATTTAAAACCATAGCCATCAATCTGCTGCTAAGGTTTTCTCCACTTTCAGCTACAAGACCACCTCAGTGATCGGTGATCGGATTTCAATGCGTCTTGGGTGCACTCACACCTGTCCACTTATGAGCAGATCACCTGAGGCACATGTTAAAACCAGGTCTGAACAGGGCCAAAGAGAGCACATCACATCAAGGCTAGCCTCTGTTCCACTAGCTTCAGTAACTCAATGCAATCTCTCATTTAGCATTTCTTTCATCAGCCTTTCTGGAGCTGCTTTCTATGCTCTATGACAAACTGCCACAACCTTTGTGATTACTTTGCGGGCAGAGAAAAAACTATAGCTTGAATAAAGAAACCACAACTACGGCAACACTGATACTAACATCACTGTAAATTGGTTTGATCCATATCCATAAAACTCACCAGTGCTCTTTTCTAATATTGTTTTTTTTAGCTTTCTAGTTGTACTTTCTAATGGCTGTAGACACACCTAGCAGTAGCGTATTTAAACCATATATTTGCATTGATAGGCTGCTGTACAAAGTCTTTAGTTGGTAAATGTATGTGCTCTGATCAAGGGATGAAGCTGTTCTGTCTCACATGAATGCACCAAAAGCCCAGTTTTGGACTAGCACTTAAATGCAGCATGCCTTTTTGGATCTGTATATAGCTGGAGACGCACGTGTGTTACATATGTGTCAGTATACAGTTATACAGTTAGTATACAAGAAAAAAAAAAAAAAACTAAGTGTTTTAAGCCGACAGGAAATGGTTCAGTACCCGTATGTCAGTCAAACTGCAACTTTGGATTGTCATTGTCAAATAAACAAACATACTTATTGTTAGCTCACTGCTTTGTTCATAAAGTTGTTTTACAGTAACACCATCTACAATGTATTTTTTTTTTTTTTTTAAGTTGTGGACTGCTTCTCCATTTCCTTTGTGCACTGTGTTGTGGGAGAATAATGTACATCAAGGGCACTCTGAAAAATCAAGGTTTTTTTAAGTCTGCATACTGTCTGGTTTGATTATACCTCATCACATTTCCAGTGTGAAAACAGAACACACTAAAACCCATATACACTGAGAATGTAGTAGTATGCACAGGGACATCAGCCCCAACAGTACAGGGGTATTTACCCCCTAGACTGAAACCAGCATTGACGTCCCACAGTTGGTTTTACTTATATAGGCCAATATTGCAATTTGCCTCAAAGGACTTTACAGTCTGTACAGCTTACAACAGCCTCTGTCCTTAGATCTTCGAATTAGATGAGGAAACACTGACCCAAAAAACCTTTTCACAGAAAAAAGGAAATGGAGGAATCCTCAGGAAGCATAACATACGAGGATATGTGTTGTGTATACAGAACAGACAAAGTAGATTTATACTTTGGACAATCACAGCCTCACCCTCTCCAAGAGACAAGACTACACAACACAGGAGACAAACTCGCTCACATCATTCACAGTGATCTGTTATCACATGCACTGCTGTTCCTGTCATGATCTACCCTCTGACTGACTTAATGCCTGGAATCTCTGCGATTTCTTTTCCTGTTTCAAGCTGAAATGTATGCCTCTAAAGTATGTTTCGGTCTTGGTGGTTCCTTCACTCCTTGTCTGTTCCCTCATGTCAGTAAGTTTCCCTTCCTGTGTTTGGATTATCTATTTTTTCCATGTGCTTCTGTTCATGTTCCTATGTTTTTCGCTGTGGTTTTGTTACATGAATTTTGGATTTTTGTTTCCTGCTTGCCTGGACTCTGTAACAGTTCCTTTGTCTCCAACAGTGGCCGATCTCGATGTGTGAGGATTAGACGGCAGAGCCCTGATCTCCTTTACAGAAACTGCTCCCTGCCACTGGTTTAAATGCGTGGAAAATACTTGGGTCAAAATCAACACACAGGAAGTGGAGGCATTCACAGACTCACATGTGACCTAGACGATTGATGACCCCACAAGAAGGTAAATACCTGCATCCCCCACCACTCAGTTTGAACTGATGAAGCCTTTCAGGTGAGAAGTGAAATGTTTTCAAGAACCTCGGGCAAGTCCAGCTGCCCTTGTAGAACATTTAGAAATGTTGTCCTGGACAAAAACCGGATGCTGTTGGGAGGGGTGACCGCAGACCAGGCCACACAAGTGGTTCCTTTCCATGCCAGCAAACAGGGACAAACTCTGCACCAAATGCTGAAGCTGTCTAAGGTAACGTTTGGTGAGATGCGCTGTTCTGACGGACATGTCTCTCTGGCAGAGACACCCTGTCTGCCAAAGCAGAACAGCTAACCACTGTAAAACTGCTAGTGAGGTAGCTGTGCTTGTGGGTAACAAGAGGCTAATCATATGGAATGATGTAAGAATCTATCTACACAGTAACAGTTTACGTAATTCGAATTTGATGTATTTAGCTGAGAAGCATTTACAACCCAATAATAGACATTTTGGTGGCAAACAGAATTTGAAATGTACATTATTTTTAGTTTTCTGTGAGAAAGTCATTATCAGGACAGTGAATGACAAATGAATAACAGCACAAAAACATCATCTCAGCAGCATACACGGTGTAAAGCAGGGCACTTGTATGAGCTGTACAGCACTAATGTAGAGGTTGGGCTGTGGGGTTTTGTGTGTGTGTGTACATACTAAATCACCACCACTTCTTGCCCTTGACAAGGTTCCTGATTTTGAACAGCTCCTATTCTTGACAGTAGTCCTTTCAGATCTTGGCTTTTGTGTAGAGTTAACAATAGGAAAACACTGTTAGTTAAGGCCAAACTCAATTGCAACCTTGCTCGTTCTTATATATATCTCCCGTAGTAATCCATCACAGTGGACAGCCGCTCTTGAATGAGCCACACGGTTTGCATGAGTTCACATGTGAAACAGTCAGTCTGCGCTCGGTGCCTATAAACACTCTGCTCATGAAGAAATGAGCGAGGGAATTACACAAATCCTAAATCTGAAGTAATTCCAATAAATATGCTGTTTATAGACAGAGCAGCCTGCTGCCAGTTCAGACAGAACAGATCTGAAAGTGTTAGTCCGTCGCCCAGCACATTCGGACATTCCTTACCCACCTCACAGCTCTCAGCCTCAAGTCTATTTGTACTGATAAGGACGAACTAGCCATCTGCAGCAGTGAGAGTTTTTTTTCCTAATGGGCCAGTTTATAATTTGGGTTGATATAAAAAGAAAACAAAATACACAGAGGGCTGTGTGGTGGTGTCTGATTCTGTCAGTTTCTTAGTCTAACTCAGAACTGGTTTCAGTGGCAAACTCCCAGCATTTTGTCTGAGTGACAGACTTCTGGAGAGCTTCTTATTTTATGCAAGGACGAACAGCTTTTAATTTAAATGAATTACATTTTGTTATTGCTTTATATTCTGCTGTATCATCTAGTCAAATCCTAGTCCACACTAATAGTTGTATATTTATTTATTTATTTTTTTACCACGTTATTTAATGGTTGGTGCCTCAGTATCTCTTGTATCTATCCTAGTCTTAAGACGATTAAATCGACAGGGATTCATGGAGAAAGTTGTGCTGTGGACCAGACTCTTCATTCAGCACCTGTCTATATGACTGTTTACTGCCAGAAAAAAAAAAAAAAAGGCTGGCTTGCTGACACTGAAGTGCAAATATTGCCACAAACCAAGCCAAACACTCTCTCCAAACCCCGTTTAAGTAATCCTTGACCCACGCTCCCCTCTGAGAATTTGGAGAGAGATCTTAAAGGTTTTTGCATACATTTGATAACAGCGGAAAATGGGAAATAAAACTGACTCCTTTTGATTCCTTAAATCTCTTTTCCTCACCAGATAATTACCAGGCTTATCGCCATTTATGCTGAACATGAATTTATTGCATTATGAGCATGGTGCTGAGAGATTTTATTATCTGGACACCAGATGTTCAAGTGTAGATTTATGCCAGAATCACATTCATTTCCAAGGCCACAGCAGGCTGGTTGGTAATTAGATGTCAAAAGAGAGGCCTTTAGAAAACCACGGACATTACACTGAAGAACCGGGAAAACTCTGAAGAGACAAAGGCAATTCTGAATGCATTTACTTACAAAACACAGTGACAACAGTGTGAACTCAATTAAAATCAGTTGAGCCTCTTTTCCTGTCTTTTCGGATGCATATTTAGTTATCAGTCTATGAAAAAAAAAAAAAAAAAAAATCAGTGCAGTCAGGGGGTGTGTATTGGTCCAGCGGCCTCCAGTTATTGTGAGTTATTGAACACGATCAGAGGTCAACACAGGCCTGATTCCTCTGGATACCTCTGACACATTAATAACACAGTTAGAAGCAGTTCTCTTCAAGGCAGACGACCCTTACCCTACGAGCCTTAATCTGATTCATGGTGTGGATAATGAGTTTTAATCAGGGGTGTGTTACAGGTTCTTTCTAAGTGCGTGTTATAATGTAGTTTAAGCTCATAAATTGATATTTAGATACCTCCAAAATTCAGCTTAACATCTCTGGCTGCACGATGCCACTTTGTGACAAGGATCTACGTCTGGCAACAACGACTTGAAACTGCAGCCAAATTTGCCACCGACAAAGCCCCATGGCCAAACCTTTGTTCCAATTCCAATTTATCAGTGCTCCACAGAGTTTTGGATTGGTGCAGTAAATTTCACATTTTCTCTACTGCTGCGCTGTTTTTCACCAGAATTTAAAGTCCAGCAGGGTCCACCACATTTTTTTTTTTGATGTAGTTGCTCTGTGTATTTGAACACAACCAGATCATTGATTTAAAAAAGCAGATGGAAAGCTGGACGGGCTGGGTCGCTGCTGTGTTATTTATTACAGTTAACTGCGGCAATGTCGTGAATTGGTCATTAAAATGGTGCGGAAGGAGACGTGAAGAGAGAGAAGGACAGAGCATGCTCAGGAGCACAGAGGAAATGGCAGCAGAGGCATCAGAGAAATGTGAGGGAACAAGGTTATCCCCCTCTGGAAGTGTGTCAGTTGGCAAGGGGTGAGGAATGGAGGGGCTGTCGTTCCATTATCAGCGTCTAAGTCGCAGTGTGTCAGGGTCAAGGGGAACGAGATGAGAGGGAGAGGGGGAGGAGGAAGGCGCAGAGGAGGTGGGGGGGTGCGCAAAGGGAGGAGGACCACACCTGGTGAAGCCACGCTTCGGGAACGTGGTGGAGCGCACGCTCTGCTATCACGAGCCAGGAGAAGCCAAAGTGGATGAGTTTAGGCAGAGCCGCACAACCAGTTCCAGCCTTGACATGTGTCCTGACTGACGTAACTACTGTAGGCCAAAACCACACCGATGTGTGTGTGTGTGTGTGTGCGTGTGTGTACGGCAGGGAGGGGGGGGTCCTCTCAGTACACACCACACTCAGAGTTTCATCTGCAGACACGCTTTAATACTGGATTCAATGCACACGAGTGTCGATGTGAAACTTTAAGTCAGGCTGAATTAGCAGAGTGGTCGCTTTACTTTGAAATGAAAGAACTTGATTGCATGAATATTGCCACAGGTGGTGTATGGGAGGCCCTTCACCTCAAACTGTGTCTTCAGAAACATTTGCATGAACCAAACAGCTGATGATCACAGCATCAGCTTCACCAGAGTAAAAGCAAAGGCAGCGCCTCTCTTAAAGCTCAGGCAGTGCACACTGAGGCGTCTTTTCATCACGCAGCATGAAATATTCCTCAACAACTCCACTGCCTGAATCGACTCTTTGTGTGTTTGGACAATTCACAGGTTTGATGTCAGAACTTTTCCATTACTGACACACAAGTGACGCAGTACATTTCCTGAACTGAAACAAGGTCATTTGTTGAAATAACAAGCAGCAGTATTGACACTGCGGTTCTCGGAGAAAAGGAGTGGAAAAACTCTGTAGTAGAAACATCACAAGTATTCAGTTTCAGCTCAGCGGTTATTCGAATGACCGTCCTGTATCACAGTCATGCATGAACAATTTGCCATGTTTTCATTATGAATTTATTCAAATTATTTTTTTTTCTTCATTATCTGGTAAATGGAAGTTAGAGTCCAGTGTTGAAAGCCTTCTTTGGTGGAAGCATTCAGAGATGTTCCAAGAACTGGTAATCGTCTGCCTTCACAAGCTGTGCTGTTAAGATATCAAAACCCAGAAGACAAATCAGACTATTTCATATCAACAACGTGTTTTTAAACGTGGAATATCAACTCCTCCTGAACAGCTACAAACCCAGAGTACAGGACACGTGTCCTCCGTGGTGTCTACGTGGCTCTGGTCACACATTCATATTAAAGCTTAGTGTTTTAGCAAATACAGTTAATTAAGTTAAAAAAAAATCTCTATTCAAAATAGCTTTCTTCTTTCCAACTCATATTTAAAGAAAGTGGTGTACAGCCCTCATTTTTCAATGTGTGTTAAATATGAGTCAGAAACAGTGATATGAATCAGCTAAATACTATACTGTTTGTTTCCCATTTCATCGCAGTGACACTCGCTGTTGTTCCTTTTTCCATTTCTTCAGGTTTAACTGCATGTTTATTACTGTTACCATGACGACGAAGGTCGTGTAACCTTAACAAATGACTTATTCTTACTCAAACCATGATCTTTCCCTCAAAAGTTTAGTTTTTGTTTTTTTTTGTGCCTGAACGCCTAAACTAAACCAAGCAGTGACCGTTCCATAACTTTAACCTGCATCTTTATTATTGTAGCCATGGTAACCATGGTCACCTGCACTATGGGTCATATCATAAGATAAGATGGACCTTCACTGATCCCCCCCCATAGGGGAAAAGGAAAATCAGAGCATAGGGACAAATGACCTTAACAGTCTTGTAGGCTCCTTGTAGCAGTTAGCATAGGGAGTATTAGGTGTATAGATCAGATTAGTGTGTTTCTTGAAAGAAGTGTAGGTGTGTAGGTGCCACTCATGGGGAACCACGAATTTAATGACTTCATGTTCAGGCTTCAGCCTCCACTATCACCCCACGTCTGCAAATTGATTTTCACCGTGGACCGAAAACACATAATATAAATAAATATGAAACATAGACAATCAATAGTTCACTTAATAATGCTTGATAAACACCAGTATGATCCTTTAAATTTAGGAAGAGTATTCTTCTTCTTCTTCTTCTTCTTCTTCTTCTTCTTCTTCTTATTATTATTATTATTATTATTATTATTATTATTAATGAAGACCTGATGATCAGTGTTGAACCAATGCTTTTGGTAAAACCTATGTAGTTAACTTGGCTTGTGACTGTTAACCACAGGTAAGCCTATGTTCAGTAACCCTCTGGTTGTGTTCAGAGCTGCAGGCTGTGTGACTGGCTGATCACTGCATTGATTACCCACATTTACACTGACGTTACATCCATGACTGTGATCAAAGCAGTGGTCCAGGCCAGGAGCATCATCACTGTGTATGAAACTTCTACATGTTCTCTTACAGAGAAAGAGGATGTTGGACCCTTGGTACAGATAACACAGCGGTGGTGGTGGTGGTTGTTAGCATTAGTGAAGGGCAGCGTCTGATGCTGCTGATGATGCCAAGGTGAGTCCAGAAGCACCAACACATCAGGCAAATAAACACCCCTCAGACTGATAATAACGTATCTGTTCTCCGGTGAGATGGCCATCTCTCAGCAGATAGTGAGCCTCAGGTCCTGCACTCTTATATAATCATGTACAAAATCCATCCCCTGAGCCCCGTCCCACAGCCCCGACAACCCCCGCCCCCAGCCCTTCAGCGGTGTTGTTGTGCTCAGGGGGATCTGCAGCCTTGACTGGTTCTGATCTGATTAGAGCCTTTTTTTTTTTTTTTCGGCGGGGGGGGAGGGGGCAGTGTTAGGACAGCCTGTCAAAAGCCACTCAGTCAACCTTGAAGAGATAAAGTGATGCCTCCTGGACCTCCGGCCTGCTCCGTACTCATGATGCAATCAGCAGCCCCGCTGACAACCATCATTCACTGACAAGATAATCCGTGTGTGTTTGGTCATGGTGTGAGTAGTGTGTGTGTGTGTGTGTGGGGCTGACTGGGTGTTTAGGCTAAGACCTGGGTATAATTTTTGGCTGATATTACTTTGATACTATGTCATACCTTTGGGAAATATGCTTCTTTGATGTCAAACGCAGATGAGAGGAGTGACGCAATTTTCCTCTCTGTGCAGTGGCGGACGTATAGAGAGTCCATCCAGTGCAGCAGCCCCCACAACCACCCACCCACCCACTCCCCCGATCCAGAGTCCGGTCTTAGGTTAAGGTTTGGGTTTAAGATTGGCACACAGCCTCTTCAGGAGACATCTGTACCTGCTATGTAGCTTCACAATCTTTCTCCGCTTCTTATGAATAATTTTGCTTGATAACTGTCTTTATTATTGAATTCCTTCATGACATTAGCATTTCCACTAAGCTCCCGAGCATTGACCAGTCGAGATAAAAACATCATTTCACCCCCGTCGCCCTGACTTGCGGTGAATGAATGGATTTGTCATGTTTAAAACAGATGGAAACACTTTTTGTGTTTATTTTAATGATAGTATCTCACTCTGAAGAACACACTGGTGTGCGCTGAGCAGCAGGTCAGGGACAAGTACATCCAAACTCCATTTCACACGGCTTTCAGCTCTATACCTTCTCCCTTGTTATCCCTCCATAAGCTCAGTATCAATGACTGAACACACCATCATTACATCAGTTTCTATGGTCACCGTACCGCCGCGTGTAAAAGTCAAAAGACGGAGAGGAAAATGTAGGGCAGTCTGTGTACACTTGCATAACGTTCACATTTATTTGGTTTCAAGTCCTAACACATTCTAAACATGCTTTTAACACATAATGGATCACATTCTTCACAGGTAGTTAAAGTAACAAGAGCAGACAAGAGATTTCTGAAGAGAAAAATAAAAGCGTTTCAGTTGTCTGATCACAGATGATAACAGTGTGTAAATCTATTTCTTCCCTGAGATATGTCGAGATTTTTCCACTCTTTTACTTCTCCCAAACTCCTCTCATCTTGTGCTCCTGTACAGCAGGGCTCTAACAGTGTTACAGCACCAGGGTTGGACACATATGTTTGGTTTAATGGCTCGTTATATTGGAATTAGTAGATGGATGGTAGCCAAAGTGGTGACACCTTTAGAAAATTAGTTTAAGCTTTAAGACAAGTAATATAAGCAGTCGGATAACCAGACTGTAAATAAATCCATCCAACAATATACAACTAAAACCCAGAATGGAACTTTTAAGGCAGAGCTGTTCCTAAGAGGCCATGGTGTTCATATCAGTGAGCGAAACCGGCAGCTTCTCTTCCAAAGCCATGAGTCCAACCCCAGTGATAACACTGCGCTAGTCTGTCTGTAGTCGCGTGCCACAGCGTCAGGGTCACACGAGTAAGCGAGTAAGTATGTAAACAGGAGGACATGTCAGGCTGACCACAGTTGCATTCTCCGATTGATAATCGATCACAAGCAGCACTGACAGAGTCAGATAATGATAGCAGTCCCAATTTTTACCGCTCCACGTTACCTTGAACCGCCTTGTCAACAAAAACAACAATCATGGAGCACATTAGGAAAATTTAAAAAAAAAAAAACAACAACAAAAAAAACGCATACACTGGCATATCATGATGTGGTGAATATAGTGTACACAACAAACAGCCATTCACAAGATAACAAGACGTACTCCGGAAAGGTCAGCACGGGAAAATAAAGCACTGGTTAACTGCATCACGTGAAAGCACACTGTCAATGACATTATTTCATCTTTGGTATCGGGTTCATGATAACAGGGCAGAAGTGAAATAAAAGATGTCACTAATTTAACATGGAACAAAACCAAAAAAAAGGGGGAGAAAGAGGAGAGAGAGAGAGAAAGAGAGAGAGAGAGAGAGAGAGAGAGAGAGAGAGAGAGAGAGAGAGAGAGAGAGAGAGAGAGAGTTTGGTGTGTAACACACTCTACAGTCAGAGATCACAGAAAATAAACTCTGACGGCAGACGAGTGTGCGGGAGAGAGGAATATGAGGCAACATGTCCACGCATTAAAGAAAAGAGGAGGAGAACAGGTATCAGCACTCGCTCGAAAGCTGAGAGGTCACTGAGTGAAGTAAGAGACACAAAATAACAGAACATTGGTGCAATGAAACCAATAAATAAGACAAAAAAAAAAATCACCTATTTGAAAGTAACATGATGACAAATAAAGAGGTAGTTTCAGTACAGAAATTGCAAATGACATCCCTTGTCTGCAAAAAAAAAAAAAACAACAACAAAAAAAAATACAAATACAGAAAATAAAAAGAACACATTCTTCAGCACATGTGTATCAAAATATGCCGGTTAGGAAGTCAGAGCAGTGGCAGTAAGGTAGCTGTGGTGAGTTTTTTTTTTTTTTTTTTTCTTGTAAATGTTGATTAGCATTAGCTGCTACATTAAAGGAAAAATCCCACTTCAGATCCTCTTCCACCGTCAGATCTCAGCAGTCTGTGATGTTCAGTGCATTCCTGGAGTTACTCTGACATGAAGTGGCTTTGTTGTCGGCCACCCTGAACCTTCCTTGGGTGTTTTTGCCGCACTTAGCAGCATCCTCCATTACCCAGACTGCTCCTGTACCAACAGGTGGGGCTGTTAAACATCAGTGCAAAATGGCAGCTCTAGAAAAGCAAAGCCCTTACTCCTTTTACATTACATTTACAGCTGACTTTCTTATTTAATATGTTTGAAATTTCTGTTGTCAAACATTGTAGTGGTTTCTTGGCAGTGGTAAAGACCTGCGAGGGGATTTTTCCCTTTAACGTGATACATCACATCACTCAGATTTTTCTTACATAAACGTATCTATCCCTGAGAATATATGGATTAAAGGGTCAGATCATCAAAACTTGCAAAAACACAAATCTAGCCCTACAGATAGATTCAGTTTTATTTGCCCAGGATTTAAAACACCTGTGTGGTGTTTAAAAAAAAATTCAACACAGCATCCCTGGGTAACAGGGATGTTACGTGTCTTTGCTAGAAAGTAGTTCCAGTGGAAACACAGTCACATTTTAGTCACAGGACTATAGAAACTAGCCAGTACACTTCTTTTGTGGAAAGTTGAAGATTTTAAATGTAATTTTCTAATAATGTGAGCACTACAAACTAAATTCCAACCACGTCTATTGTATTGTGGTGAAAGCAGAAATCTTAGAGACAGATATCTTCAAACTTCAGCAGATAAAACCAAAACTATCTCCATGGCGACGTACCACTAGAGGCGAGTGGGAAAATATTTTTGTATGTTTATTGTAATTTAGGTAAAATGACCCTTTAATCTCAGAAGCCTGTGTGATGAATGATGTACAGTTTACTCTATGGAGAGAGACAATATTCTCCACACACCCGACTCAGCTGCTCAGAGAACACTGGTGGTGTAAAAATGAGTGTAATTTAATTCAAGTTTGGAACCAACAATGGCTCCAAAACATCACATTTGCATTGTAAAATGATTCAAATAACACATAAAAGACTCCAAAATGTCAGTACTGTCCATAGAAAAGGTGGCTGACATCGCCTGAGTAATACATTTCATTTTTTTCCATAAACCACTGTGGACAAGGGAATGAGTTATTAATAATCACATCCACAAAAAAAAAAAAAAAAAAAGTCAAGAATTCATTCAAAATTTAGAAAATGATAGGGGCTGTCTTCACTCCAAAAAATAAAATAAAATAAAATAAAATAAAATAAAATAAAATAAAAAAGTGAAAAACAACAAAAAACCCAAAACATTCACAATAACTACCAAGGTACATGAAAATGTATAAAAATCAAAAGATGAAAAGAGGCTAACTGAAAGATCTGAAAGAGGAACACTGCATTGGGCTGAAGGTGGTGTTAAGGCTGCGAGCACACAGGTGGATGGAAGCAGGAGGGAGAAGCCGTGGCATTCTGAAGATACCACCGCCTCTCGCTCCACCCATCATCAATGCCAACAGAAAAATCCACACTGCATGTCTCACCTTCAAACTACATCCACTTTCACTGAATGAAAGGTAGGGGGGAAGGAGGGGGGGAGATAAAGTGGAAAAGAAAAACACTTTTTTTTCCTACTGAGGACCTACAATGTCCTGGAACCTACGTCTACTAATACTACAAGTACATCAGCATGGTCACTGAGGAACTCCTGAATGCAATACATAACACTCACTTTACCCTGTTTAGATCCAGGTCGGCAGGGACCTGAGAGAGAGGAACACACTGGGTGGGCAGTGGCCGAGGTCAAGGGTCAAGGTCTCTGAACCTCACCGTCGTGTGCAAAAAAGAGAGAGTCGTTGTGAGGACTGCATTTTTGTCTGCATTTCACAAATTGTTCGTATATATCATGAAACAGCAAAAAAAAAAAAAAAAAAAAAACCTGAAGAATCCAAGAAGATGCTTCAAGCGGTTTGAAATGATCATCTCATACTTCAAAAATAAAGACCATTTTCTATGGCTTTTTTTTTAAAACAATGTGCATATCTGTCACAGAGGGTATGCAAGCCAGAGGTAAGTCACCTCAGTTCTCTAAACCTAGCCTGAATTCATTGAGACATGGCCCAGATCAATCACACTGAATCCACTTTTCTCCGTGTTGAAGTGATAATCCACCAGATAAACCTGAAGCAAGTTTATGAAAGAACATTTGTTTTGTTGAGTTTTGAGCCAACCCACTAAAACCCTGAGGGCCACATCTGAACCAGGGTCTTGGGTCCACACTTTGTAGTGCCCCTTAGATCCTACTGAGGTCCAACTTAAACTGCTACTGGTCTTGGGTCTGTGCAAAAATTTTGATTGGACGTGACAAGACCTGAAAACAGTCTAAGATCCTCTAAAACCGGGCCAGTGGAACTTCTGAACGGACCAACTGGTTTTTAATCTGGTGTTTTCCCCAATGGTTTGAAGCTAGATATGCTAACAGAAGCTAGCGCAGCACACCAGCTTCGAATGATCTAGTCCAGAGTCAATGAACACCGACTGCGCAGCACTTTGGCTTCTGATCAGCTCTGGATCCAGTTGTTGCTGGTTCCACTGGCTTGAATATTCATTTACTGGCCCATGAAAATCTCTCACAAACTGAAGAACTCAACATTACACGGAATACCACTTTAACGCCAGTATCATGGACCTTAGGTTTTGGTGATTGTGTGTTGACAAGAACAGGCCGCAATGCACCAAGTTCCTGGCACTGAAGGCAGCAGGACCCCCCCCCCAAAAAAATGAGCCATCCGATGAGAAGCAGAGGGAAAAGCAAAGACTGGGAATCACGTCTGCTCTATGCATAAAGGTGTGCATAAGAATGTGTGCATGTTTAGCAGCATTTAGCATGAAATCCGGCAACATACTCGTCTGTCCAGCAGAGGGTTCTCCCCTCTGACACAGATTGATTCATTTCTTATCCTGATCCTTCATTGATAAGAAATCTTTTTTTTTTTTTCTTTCTTTCTTTTTTTGTGAAGCTATCAGCTCCCTACCCATCAATGGGTGTTTGAAAAAAAAAAAAAAAGCATTGCATAACACTTTGGTCAAAAAAAAAAAAAAAAAGGAAAACAATACAACTAAAACAGCAAACCTAGATATCCTCCTCTTCCCCTGCAATAAAGCCTTACATCCCCAGTCTATGATTGTAAAAAAAATACCCGTATGCTCCTTTTTCAACGAGGATCCCACAGATCCAACAACTGTCATCTTAACTCACGGAATGTTAAACTGACAAGACCACCTCCCGTTCACAGGATGTCTGAGAGTCCATGCAGATAAAATAGCTCAGTTTTTTTGCTAACTAATTTTGCATTTCGCAGCGTCACAAAACACTGTTCTTCTATCTTTGATTTATGCAGCTCCTTTGAACATTCAGTCTCTGATTGAGGTGCCAAAGCATCCACAGGGATTTGGTTTTAGACTGGGCCACTCTTCATTTAACAGCAAAAAAAAAAAGGTACCTGAAAATACATAACATCATAACATCTTCCTGAGGTAGTCTCAAAACACTCATCACGTGTCTATCCGCCCCCGTCTGAATAAAATAAACTCTTTTAAAGTCTAGCTCTAACAATGGCAACACTGACACATTGAGCAAACTGGATACACACTTGTAAACTCCAAAGACCAATGCATCTATGAGCATTTGTTTTGTACAGAAGCATGTGCACAGTGTAAATCAGCATACATTCAGCTCTGTCATGTAATAAATATATAAAGAAAGAAAGTTACAAAAAAAACAAACTAGCTGCTTGTCACATTCACAAGAGGGGAGACCAATCCCTCGACTCGGGCGGTCGGGGGCGTTTAGTTTCCGGCAGAGGTGGTCACGCAGGGCAACGGGCCGGTCCTGTAGCTGGTCAGGCTGGATTTGCAGGAGTGCAAGACTGCTTTGAACAAGAGGGGGAGCTGCTCCAGAGGGACATTCACTAGCTTCCCTGTAAACAACAACAACAACAACACTTCAGCTTAGAATTAGCTTAGCTTCACCTACTTCACACTGACAGGCTGTGAATTCGTGAATAAACTTGATAATGTCTCAAATGATTGGTCCTCAGTGGCTACTGGGCCACTAAGAACTGAGGAAGGCTAAAATGATCTGTACTGTGATGGCTCCCATGGTAAATTCCATCAGTACAACAACGGAGTCATATCATACTCACCTCTCTGCTGCTGTCAGATTCTCTTTTTAAAAGAAATACTCTTCATTCACTATGTAGTTTAAGTTGTTTCTACTTTGCAGTTTTTTTTTTTTCGCTCTTGGTGTTGAGTTACTCTCAATAAACAATGATAACTCAACACTTCCTCCAGATATTTAAAAAATAAAAAGAGATTGTGAGAGATTGTGCCCTTTGAGCTGCAGGAAGATGTAGCAAAAAAAATTAAAGTGGAATTAAAGCTGTTGAAATGTACAATATTCTGATATAAACAGAGGAAGTTTGGCGTTTGAATCAGAGAGATTCAGGCCTCTTCAATTCCAATGAGCTAACCCTCCATTGGTCGAGCCACCATTTTATTAGCTAAGCAACAATGAAGAGAAACCCTCTAAAAGTGAATATTTCTGAAGTTACCACTGGCACTGAATGCCACATAAAATACTAACCTTTGTACTGTACTGTACTCAGAAGCCTTACCTGCGATGCAGCGGATCTCTGGCAGACACATCATGATCTCAGGGAAGCGTTTGGGCTGGTGCGGGTACTTATACTCAGTGTAGTCCTGACACACATACCAGTAGCGCTTGTTCAGCTGCTCAAGCTGGGAGGTGTTGGACAGTCCTGTAATATCTGCAGTGATTCAAATGACAGGAAAGAGTCATATGAGGAATACAGAGAGGGTGAAGAAGGGTTTGGATCCAGTAATAGCAGAGTTTGTGCTGTTACCTTGGTTGAGGAAGTTGATGGCTTTCATACAGGCATACTCCTCATTACTGATCTTCAGTTGGTGGAACTTGCGAAACAGGTATATCAACCTCTCCATGACTTCCATCCCGTCCTCGCTGAAGCTGAGGAATTGAGGACACAGCCTCGTCAGTTAAGCTGGAAAAATGTCTTAGTAAATGGCTGTCTAACTAGAAGGTAAACTGAGTTTTTGAGTTTACGGTGCACAGGTTCACATTTAAAATCCACTGTGATGAAGTGGAGCAGCGTGTCCAAAAAAAAAAAAAAGTCAAAGTAAAAAGTCAAATCCCCTCAACACTATTATCTTCCATGCTTCAACGAACAAGGCAAAAAATGAGGGAGGGAATGTGTCAGATCTACTGAGAGTGCTTAACAAATGTCTGGCTGATCCCACGGCTTTTTTTTTTTTTTTTTTTTTTTTTTTTGAAGGAGTTAGAAAAACCCACAAAGTTTAATTCCACTCATCAAACCTTGATTCCCTGTTTCCTGGCTCTCACAGTCCTAATCTCGCTCACACACTTTAAGTGCTGTCACTGTAAATCAGATATTCACTGCTAAACTACAGGCAAATTGACCGAAGCAGCAGCAGCAACAACACCGTATATTAGGAGAATGCGTGTCATGAGGTCAGATAATTCAGGTCTGATTTACACAGAACCGAACCCCCCACTCGTCCTTTTCTGCTTAGCATGGGACACGCATGTATTTCACATGCCAGACGGTGCTAGCCACAGCTCTGTCCTGGGGAGTACTCCCATTCACGGACCACTTCACTGGCTCTCATCCAACAACAATACATTCCCTGCTGTGTTAGGGGAAAAAATATCAAACTCTTTAAGAGATAGTGAGCTCGCACAGTAGAACGTCTGTAGGAGCTTGTTGTTGGAGAAGGGAACATTTAAATCCTGATAATCCACCTTTCTTCTCTGTGAAATATTGAATTGGCGAGGCTCCCGTTGGCTATATCAAACTCTTCATATCTTGTGTATGTTAATGGCTCCACAAAAGAGAAGTAGGAGGTAATATGAGTCACTGTAGGTGAGATATTACCAGCACGTATGAATGAGGGTCATTTCTTCAGTCATTCTTCTGTGTAAATACAGATATCAGACATAACTACGGTTGGTAGCTACCAAACTGCAGTGCTGGTCTGTCTGATAGATGATGCTGGTCAACGAGCAAACATCTGGTTATCTATCTACACCCGGAGTCTGTGTTCTTTTGTTTGATGGTTTCAAAATAAATGTAGATAGTTAGGTCTTGGGATAGAGTGATTATTTCTTATTTTTCATAGTTTTGCCCTTCATTCCTAAACTAAAAAATAAGACCCAAGTCGCAATAAATAAGACAACTGAGGGCAGCTGTAATCAAACCTTTCCTCTGCAGCCACTTACCCCTGCAGCTCGTCGTCAGACGGCGTGTACTTGGCGGTGACGTCGGCCAGGTCTCCGAAGATCTGGGCGCTGTAGATGGTCAAGCAGGAGAGCAGGATGAGCTCCTGCCAGGTGGAGCTGAGCAGGCAGGTGTAGTCCTCTATGGAGAGCTCGCAGAAGAACGGCAGCTTCTTGATCCAGGAGATCTGGCGGAAGAGAAGCTCGTCTGCCAGGCGGCACAGCAGAGCAAACAGCTCCACCTGAGTCACTTTGTACCTGGGGTGCACAAAACAACAAAGGATTAGGACAGGAACCACGTTCTATATACGATGCAGGTACTATCATTCTGTGTAAAACCACATCACCTCTGACATCAAATCTGTTATTCACAGAAAAGCTCTTAACTTGAAATCTAAAAATATCATTTGGGTTTGCCTGTCTATGTGACGGGGGGGATAGAGAGGGGGTGAGTTCAGCAAATCCACCTCTCTGTAATGGTGGACTGTACCAGTAAGTGGCTCCTGCGTCCTAACCAGTCTGTTTTCTTGTCCTGTCATATGGTTATTAAAGAACAAATCATACGAATACATGGAAAACTTTTTTTTTTTTTTTTTTTTTTTTTTGGCACACATTCCAAAGTTTTACGTGGAGCCCAGTGTGCAGTCGGCTTAGCCTTCAGCAGATTTCTCTAAATTCTACGAGGGCTGAGTCACTGACAGAGACAAAATACCAGCAGGCAGAGCTGGAATCAAAGGGCCTTTAGCTATCATTTATTAAAACATTTAGCAGAATTTAGCTGAGCAATAAATGAATACAATACTGAGCTTTTTGAAGTATTTTTGTACATGAAATAAACAGACCGGTTTCATTTCAGAGAACCTCTAAAAACAGCTTAAACTGTGCTGGCTGGTTGTGGTTAATGGATAAGACGTGAAGTCATATGATGAGGCATATGACTTCTATCAGTACATATACACTGTGTCTGTGTGTGATATGCCCTGTATGTATTGTCTTACCCGTCTTCTATGAGCATAGGTGTGGCCAGGGGGGCCAGGTCTTCAGCTGCCACCAGCTGCAGCACCAGTGGGTGGGACTGTGGGTAGAGGCTGCGGGGCTGGGGGGCCAGCAGGCCAGACTGGGCGGCATAGCTGAACAGGTGAGGCAGGAGCTGGTAGTGTGTGGACATGGAGGTGTTGATGTACTGGTCCCTGAGGGCCGCCGTGTAGCCATTCATTTCCACTGAGCGACTGGATACACACAAAGGTCAAAGGTTAGACACACTTGGGGGGCAAAGGGGGGTAATTTATTTAATATTAAAGAAAGAGTCTGACATTTTGAAAAACATACTTGTTTCTTACCCAGAGTAAAAGAAGACTGACATTCAGACCAGTAGTTTCCCTCTGCTTCCTGTGTGTGTGCTATACTAAACACATCCCAAACCTGTTACATCTCTGTTTCTTTAAGTTTTCTAACCTTTAACCTTTATCTAGGTCAGCATGGTGGGAGCTCCATTCTCTTTTCCAATAACACATTTTGCAGTTATTCTTTTTTTAAACATGTAGACAAAACTTTGCAGTTCATTTTGTACCTGCATACCACAGCCTTACGCTGCTCAGGCATTCTGTTTTTGTTGTTCATTTCTGCTCAAATTTAATTTGATAAAACAAGTATTCCTCTGAATAGTTACAGGCTGTGTGGCTGCTGAGATAAACCTAATGTTTATACAAAATGAGACTAAAATAAAATACCGTCGTGCGAGTACCTAGACAATATTTGTCCTTGATGAGTGCAGATAGACAATGCGCTCGTCTCCATAGCAGGAACAGCAGATAGTGCTGCAAGTTCTTTGTGTTTGCTATCATCGCCAAGCCTGAGGAGCTGCATATTCAGGCATTCTCAGGCTGATGAATACCTTAACTAAAGTCTGGGTGAGACAGGAACGAGGTGTTAGACTGTCAGGGCCGGCTCATTATCTCAATGATGGGCTTAGTGCCGGCGCTGTACGGCTGAGTGGATGAATTCAACAACTTACTTGGATGACAGAGTGGAGGCAGGTGACGGCTGGTTGCCCTCCGAGGCTCCGTTGCTGGGAGAGCTGTGGTCGCTGTCACCGTTGTTGCCCCAGGTGTGCTCCGGGGCGTCCTCCTTGAACTCCTGCCCCGTCATGATCCGCTCTATCTCTTCCTCTGTGATCTAAAACACACACACACACACAAAAGAGAGTTTGGGGGTGTTTTTTCTTTTCTTCTCTTTGCAGCTCGTAGCACATCCTCATGTGACGAAAAGCACTGTGTGTGTGTCTCAGTTCAATTGATTAGCATTGACTAGCTCTGTGCTGCCTCTCACTAAAATGTTGAGGAGCAAGGACACAATCATACAATGAAACGGGGAGCTACAGAAAGAAAGAAAGAAAGAAAGGAGGCGAACAGGTATGTGTGTGTGTGTGTGTCTGACATGATACACACACGCACACCTAAAACAATACAACCCTTGCACAGACAAAAGCCCTTTTGAAAGGCATTAGTATGTCAGAAAATGTGGTGTGCTTATATCTGTGACTGGGGTCAACTCACTTTCATTTCTATCAATAAAGCACATACACTGAAACAGCAATTCATTCCATATTAATGACAGAGAGGTCCTCCTTTCATTACGGTTTAGAAATAAAGCCGTCTTTTAATGGAAGCGGGCGTTTCTGGTTTTTTTTTTTTTTTTGTGTGACTTGCTGAATTGAGCTGGAATGAATTGACCACATCTCTCCCCTGAATAGTAGCCCAGTGGTACTTAGCCTCATGTCACCCATTTTCCTGACCATTTGTTCTCTATCCAGTGTTAATAATGAAGCCAGTGCTGAATAGGGGAATAATCAGTGCTACAGGATTATACTGATGACATAACAAGGTCAGGGCTCAGTCTCATTACATCCTTCATGAGTACGCTGAAATCATTAGCATTACAGCACTCCAAGCTCAGTGTTATTTAAGTGAATGGTTTGTGCACTAAATGCATTCATGGTAAGCGAGCTAACTCTGGGACTGAGCCAGGATAATATGTATAGAGTGACTGTAAGCGGAGGGAGGGTCAGTCGGTGTCACTACAACAACACTTGTGGTGATTACTGAACCTGAAGACAGCGATTTACCTGAACGGGCCCGATGCTTTTGTTCCTCCCTCCTGGCATGCCATCCTCCCTGATTGCTACAAGACAAAAAGACAGAACACATTTGGTCCAGGAACAAAAACACGGTCCATGATTAGTATCATAGCTCTACCTAGTGGCTGAAACAAATCCAACTGTGCTTTGCTTCAAATCCTTTTTCTTTCCATGTGGTGTGTTTTTTTTTTTTTTTTTCTCTTCAGTTTCAGCTGAAGGTTTCCCTGTTTCTGTTGGCAGGCAAAAATGTTTTTTTTTCCTCTCTCTCTCTTTCTGCTTGTTAAAAACTGGGAGTTAAGTAAATCTATTTCATGTGTCAAGACAAACTTGCTTTAATCAAAGTATCTGGGGAATAAATCTCAACAAAATGAGGCCATCAGGGTGGAGGAGGACTGAAAGGGCACTTAATGATTTTCATCCACTGGGGGGCAGCGTGTGCATTTGGAACAAAGAAGCCAACTCTTGGGTTAGGTGCTGCTTATGCAATCTCAAACTGTATGTGCGTCACTGAGCACTCCAGAAGAACTGAGGGTACAAATACTTATTTGGTAGAACTGATGTATTTCAGCCTTCACTGGGACTTTGAGAGCTTTGGAGCCTGAAAACAAAGGCAGCTATTTCTACTTGTTAACTGTTGGGCAGAGCACTTTTTGAGCTGTGAAATCTTCATGGAAAATTGCTTGTACTTAACCTGATTAATCCTTCTCCCTCACTGAAATATGTTAGGTCTACAAAAAAAAAAAAATCCCAAGGTTAGGATCCAGGTGGTGTCCTTCCAGGTAGGCGGCAGAAGATAACTCACGCTTGTTTGAGTTTTTCAAATATAGTTTTTGATTTTAAACCCTTTTAGAGGTTTGAATGATGTAAATCGACACACGCCCCCCCCCCAACTGTTTAGTCATTTTTCAAAAACATGCTCAGCTGATGGGTAGAGAAGACCAATAATTGTAAAGGTAAACATAGTATTGCCAACATCTTATTAACAAAAACTGGATTTTATATGGTTTGTAGAAAACAAAAAGCAAATCAGATCTGATCTGGTTCTACAAAGATTAAACTAAAGTTGCAATAACTAGTTGATTAATCAAATAATTGAGAAAATTATTACTAAAACAGTATTATTCATATTATAATATGATAGTAACAGAAATAGCTTTGGGATATTTAATGATGACATGATAAAATCAGATGCTGCAGATGATTTAGTTGATATTTTATTTCATTGTTTTCAAAAAAGACACAACGTCCCTTTGACGTGTCCACGCTTTACCTTTGCGGTTCATCCCCATCTGCAGACACTTGAGCAGGCGGCAGTACTGGCAGCGGTTGCGCTGCTTGCGCGACATCTCGCAGTTCTTGTCGCGGCTGCATCGGTACACGCGCTTGTTGCAGATGCTGCGCTTGAAGAAGCCCTTGCAGCCCTCACAGGAGATGATGCCATAGTGCAGGCCTGTGGCGCGATCTCCACAGATAAGACAAGTACGCTGGTCAGCTGGATCATCTGCAGAGGGAGAGGGGGGGGGGGGGGGGAGAACAGAGAAGGGAAGGATTTAAAACTATTTCCATCCACTGCTTTGCACTAATTCATCCACACTTTGAGAAAAAAAAAATATAGTGGGTGCAAAAAAACCTTGCTGAAGGCACAAGTTTTTAATTGAGATCATGGGGGCGGTTGGGGCTTAAGTGCTAGCCAGGCGCTGGCTAATCCAAAGGATTCTTAAGCTCTAACTCTCATTTTCTGAAAGTGGAGGTGTAACAGGAAGCAGGATGGAGAGTGGAGATGTCTTGTGTATGTTTTATTCAGAAGCTGTGGAGAGAGGAGGCAGTGAGCTAGTATGACACTGACTGATTTATTTACAATGTCTCCTTTCTTCTCTTAGAACAGAGACATCGCATGAAGAGGTCTTTTTCTCAGAAGAACCCAGGCACATATGACTCTGTCCCCCACAGGATTATTTAGCTTGTGCTTCCAATTGGTGACTAATTTTCCAATCAAGTGCTTTAAAATCTACCAGCACTCAGTCCCATACCAGCCTCCCTGTCTTTGCATGGACGTTCCACTCAGGCACTTTCTCAAAAAATCAACCTCCACCTTTTCTCCTAAAGGGAACACACACATTTTTTTTTTTTTTTTTTTGCTGATCACTCCAAACTGTGAAAAGTGGTTAGGACAGGAATAGTTGAGGATGGTAATTTGGAACATATGTGAAGGGGATATTTAGGGCTCAGGGTAGGAGGAGGGGACGGGCAGCGCTGAAGTGGTGTGGAACAGGATGTCCTGAGCAAAGTATATATTTTTTTAAAAAATAGTTGAAATTGGTTGAAAGGCTTGCTGAAAGGAGACATTAAGATGGCAAGAAAAGAAGATACGGGCCAAAATGAGAGAAAGTGAAGTGAAAGGAGGTTTGGGATGTATGGGAGAACGTACATACGAGACAGATTTGGGAGAGGATCAAAGAGAGATGGATCCTTCTTTGTGAAGCCATTTAACTAAGTGTGAAGGTGCTCTCAAACTGGAAAGACAGTGATCTGAGAAAGCTGTTGAAAATCTTCTCTTAATCCCCCCCCCCCATCTACCTCCAGGCCACATAATGCACATAATCAAACTCATCGAGGAAGCTGAGAATTAAGTATTCTCTGCTATCACTGTCTTAAGCTTTAACCCACACACACACACACACGCGCACGCACATGCACACATTAAAAAGACCTACACATCCCACCCCTCCTGCTGCAGAGAGCCGATGGGGCTGGACTCGGTGGCTGCAGCAGGAATGTGGCCTGCAGCTGATCTGTATCAAGGCTCCACTGGGATCAAACGCATCAGGATCAGATAGAGCTTAGTCTGATGCAACATGCTGATGTAGCTGATATGAAAAGGTGTTTGACTTGAGAATTAGAGAGAGGACCCTACTTATTAGCATTGCTCTCTTTCATTGATGCTGGAGCACCAGAGATAGTGTCATTTTTATTCCACCCATTCTTCTTCCTCCTGCTGCCTACATTACCCACAATGCAACTTCTTATTAATTACTGGATAATATTACCTTTTTGGGGCCTCTGAAAAATGATTCAAATAAAACAAACAATAATAAGTTCTGTGAAGAACTTATACACTTATACAGGAGTGCCCTTATTACCAGTGGAAGTTCATTAAATTATACCCTCATTAAAATGTTATTTAAGCGACTCACTGAAAAGGAGAGAGAGAAGAGGAGAGAAATAAAGAGTGCACCTGTCTGTATGACCAACATCATACAATCGCATCAATTACAACATTCCATTCATGTTAGGTCAGCTAGCTAACTCCTACTAACGAGCTTGGATATTGTCCAACATTTTGTTGCATAGCAACTAGTACTGTAAAATAAACTTGAGCTCTTGATGTAAAGAGCAGTTATGTTCTACTGAAGAAAGGCTAAGGTCGCGGTGAACACAGGACTGTATGTGCACAGCAGCACGTGTGCTTTCATACACGGCTTACACACACACACACACACACACACACACACATGTGTAGCCACAAAGACAGAATGAAGAAGACCTAACAGGTCTGAGGCTGCTGTCCAGCAGGTTAATACAGCTGAGCCTGAAGCTTAACCTGGTTATCTGATTAATGTAAGACTCCTGTGTAATGCAACCAAACGGCACCACACACAGGCGGGACCTTTACCCTCCTATGGGATTCTGTGTGGAGAAGCCAATAATGGAGGCAGACAAACAGGTTTCCTGCACGGCTCCGTGCGCAGAGGTGATTCCTGTCGATGTACCTTTGTCGTGTGCAGAGGGAGGATTTACTGGATGCTTTAAATGTTCTGACTGATCATTCAGTTTAGTTTAAACACTGGTGAGATGCTCCAAATAAAGGTATATACTGCTTTAAGAGTTTATAGTGCCATTGTTTTATATAACACAGGCAGGACTGTATAAAAACAGAGCTACAGTGTAAAACTGCTTCATAAAAAAAAAAAAAAAAAAAAAAAACATTTTTCAAAAGCCCCTCTGAATAAAAAAAAAAAAAAGTCATCATGTGGAAGAATGTGACTCTTGAACCTGCTGAAGAGACGAGGATGAAGCAGCTGCAGAGTCCAGCACACGCAGATGATACCGTTTACCTTATGGGACATGACTAGAAGAAACCTGATATTGTGGCCGACCTAGTCACCCATCACTGATTAAAAGGTGCAATGTTTTGACAATAAACAGGCCATAGTAACATAATCTTTAATATTCAAATGAGCAGGATTAGGCTTTTGTGTGGGTATATAATTTAAAGGGGCAGCTCATCAGAGGCATGTGACTGAGCTGAGAGTTAAGCCTCCCAGAGAGAGGGGGGGTTTCATAGCAGGCTGCAGGGTTCATGTACTAAAGGTAATTAGAAGGAGGTCGGGGGGGGGGGGCACATGGCATAAAGCCTCTCCAAGATAATGAATGGTGAATAGAGGACTTCTAAAGCCCGGAGACAGATTACCATTTAAATGCTGTGAGGTTTAAGTTTGCTGCCTGCCGAAGACTGCAGGGGCAGCCATACAGTATGGAAACAATGGGGGCGTCACACAGTGAGCCCATCCTGGGACTAGAATTTAACTGTTTTGGTGATTAGTTCTATACAGCACAGAGGTTAAGTCGGCTCTGAGAGGAAGAAGAGCCCTTCCAGTCACAGGGACATCCTCCACACAAAAAAATATATATAATCATCTTTTAGAGGACACAGTGTGACCTGACCGCTCAACAGAGATGATTAACACAGGTTCTCTCATTTTATACAAAGTAAGAATATAGCCTGTATAATAATTGGCAGCTAGTGAGGATTTTCTTTATTGCTTAATTAGCTAATTATTTTCATGATCAATAATTAGTGTAAAAATGTCAAACAAACCAAAAGTCTCAGCTCAGAATGTTTGCTATTTTTTTTTTTTTTTTTTGCTAGAAACATAGGTTATAATGATAAAATTCCAATATAAATAATGACTACAAATAACTTAATCAGAATAAGGGCAGATTCATTGATTAATCAACTCATTGTTTCAGCTCTATAAATAATGCAGTAGCTAAATCAAGAGAATTAACTTCAAAGGTTGCAGGTTAAGTGTGAATTTGCCTTTACACATTCATAGAGTTTTTATTTCTAAAGAAGCTGTAAACTGAATATGTATCTGTTGTAAATTTCTATGTGACTATGTTTGTTAAACAAACATAATTTCTAATCTTATTTTCAATTCAAAATGGGGATGGTCCCTTATGATTCATTGATTGGGTAGAACAGTGGGTGGTAAAGGGGCACACATACTATAACACAGAGCTACAAACCAGGTACATTACTCCGTGAGTCGGTGAACCATCTGTATTCAGTTTTAAGAGTCTTCTGCATGCTAACTCGCAATTCATTTTGAGGCTGGGTGACACAGAGCGCGCAGAGTATTCTCAAGTGTGAGTCGAGGGGCAGTTCATCGCCGATTCAGCTGAAGTCTGAATAAAGAGCTTTTCAGCTGCTAAGCTTTAGAGTAAAGCAGAGCGACACCTCCATGAAGTCGGAGAAGAAAGACCCAACAAACTTTTGTACTTCTAACCATCTTCCTCACAAAGCAAAGCAGGACTTTATGCTAAACAATATGCTTTTACTGCAGAGATCAGCTCTCCTCTTAGGAACGATAAGTATGTAGAGCTTAATGAAACATGTGGAAGATCAAATAAACAACCGTATGGATCCTCACCTCTGCAGCCAACCATTTGTCAGACCATGTGCTCACTGAGAGAAGACATTAAAACTATATATTTCAATGGCCACCCCACGTGAAAGGCCCGACTTCCTTCAATGAGGAAAAAAACACAATGGCTATTAGCTGCCTTCACTCAGGCTTATTTGCTAAATCTATCACCCTGTCTTTCAAGTGCATGGCCACCATATAAACAGGCTGATTCACACGTTCACACACTTGATCTCAGCGTGTCACGTCCTATCACTCCTCCTCCTCCTGCCTGCAGATGACAGTTAAATATTCATGACATTTACTTAAGGATTTCACTCTGTAAAGGTTCTGTCTGCAGCATGTTTGACCCTGAGTCAGTGTCAGTCTGGAAACATTTCGATCAGGAAAACGTTAACATCTTATAGATTTGGAAGGAAAGAAGATCATAAATAATAAAAAAGAATAAATTCCTGACTTTTCTCGAATGGAAGGTTGGAGATATTTGTCCATGAGATTTCTGTCTCCACATCAATACAACAGAAGGGAATGGAATTTCACTTCTCGTGTGCTCACAATTGAAAAGTGACACCTGACAGCAACATCTCTTCCCACAAATAATGAACCAGTTACTCTGGAAAAATCCACAGGACACCTTGTAAACTGTTTTCAAAGGGACTATTTCTGCATTAGAAGTTAGCTCCACTGAAAACAGTTCACAGTGAGGTCTGACTATCCTGACTAACTGGAGCGTTGTTTCTAAACACACTGTTGGTGCAGATTTTAAACGGATTTTGTTGTACTGCTGTGCATCTTAGAGACAGATCTGAAAAAAAAAGCCCCATGTAGACACATGAGGCTGTTCGTTTCCAGTTTCAAACCGACAGTCAGAGTTGTTTCTTTATTGCTTGTAACTGTAACCATGACGATGAAGGTCCACCATTTTTTTTTTCCCTAAACCTAGCAGCTGTTATACCTAAACCTAACCAAACCAAACCATTCCACAGCTGTAACTGTAATTACTGCACCTGCTGTTGGTATGCTGCCATGAGCTGTACCAGGGTTTAGGGGACAAATGACCCGTCAAATGGTCTTATTTTATTGTTTAAAAGTACAACAGACATTCATTTAACTGATAAATGAAGCCACCGAAGACTTTAAAGGGGAATTCCACCCATTTAACACATGGGGTTTACCAGTCAGGGGGAGTGTCACTCAGCCTGTGGAAACAGTTGCATAATGTCTCCTGTTACCTGAGCTTGTGCCTGGAGACCACACATTTCTAACAGAAAGCCTGCATTAGAACTGGGGAAGTGAAGACTGAACGATGTGGGCATTTAGTTGTATTATGGGAAATAAGGGATGCAGTGTATTTGGGGCTTGACCCATACCAGGGACTAAAAGTCAGGATATCTCAGCCTCTTTTTTTAAAAAGGGGAAATATGTAAGTATTTTAATTTAAAATTTTTTTTAGCAGAATATGAGTAAATAAAACACTAGTTTTACCCCTGCAGTGCTTTTGTTATTTTAGCACAGTAAATGGATTATACACAGCTTACAGTGGATCTTGACAAATTTACTGAAAGGCAGTAAAAAGTTATAAATTACAAAACATTTAATTTGTGAATTTATCACAAGGACATAAAAGGACAAAACGATGAATCCCTGAAGTGATGATGACTACTTCATCTTGAACTCCACCCTCTATTTCTCTCTTAAAAGGAACCCCCGATACTCTGTGTCACCCCTCTGCACATACGTTCACACACACACACACACACACTCACCCCCACCCCCGAAGACCCATTAAAGGCTGCATTGTTTCCCAGGGGTCAGCCTAGGTTTCATTCCAAACTTTAACACAAACCAGGAAATGCAAGTCGAGCCCCAGTCAATGGCAAAGACAAACAGCGCTCTTGTTTCCCCATGGCTCCCAATATGTCCTAACCAGTACTCACTGTACGGCACGCTGACTGAGGGAGATGTGCATGGTGTGGATCTATAAGCAATTGTCGTTTCAACTCACACAGAGGAAAAGGTTTTGTATGAACACGAGCAGCACAAACAACACTGAATAATAATATGCCTGACTTCTCCGTGCTCTCCTCAGATACGGTGCCTGTTTAAACAGTGCCCAGGTTTCGCCATCTCTTTGACCCCCTCTGAGCGGCATCACGCTGAGAACAGAGATGTATCATGGCCAAATCTCCCTATTGTTCACAGCCCGTGCACACAAAGGCCGATGTATAGTGTAAAGCAGCCTTTTGAGTGGCTGACAGAGCAACAAGGCCTGCTGCTAAAGGGGTTTTCTCTTCAGGTTTTGTCTCGGGCTTTCCATCACAATCGTGCCCAGCTGAGACAGGGAGCGGGGGATGGAGGAATGTGCTGTACTTTTCCGCTGCTGGCACCCACCCTCCCTGATTCTCTCTCTCTTTCTCTCTGCCTTTCTCCTTCCCCTTTTCCCCTCCTCATATCTCTTCTTCTCCTCTGAAACTTATCTCTTCTACCTGGGGGTGTAAGAGGGAACCCCCCCCCCGCCCCCACCCCCGCCCCTCCCTTTACTATGACTGGTATGTACAAGGCATTTGAAGACCCTGTGGGACTCTGATCCAGCCTTCCCAGCAGCCCACACTGTGATGCTAATCTTTAAAGCTACATGCATGCAGTTGTAGATTGGGCTCATCCACGAGACAAAGGCAACCTGTTGACATTGGTGTTTCGATAATATACACCCAGGCTTAGAGGCTAAATCATTAGCATTGAGTAATACAACACTAAAGATAGGCTACATATTAATGTTATGCTAACGGTAGTCACATGTGATGCTACTTTGTTAAATAATGTGGGGAAAGGCCTCGAATGCAGGAGTCTGCCTCAATGTCTCAGCTTGGTTTGCATCTGAAAAGATCGTTGAAATGTTTTTTATTCAATGTAAAATCAAAATAAGACTTAACGTCTGCATGTGGAGAACTTTGGTTTGGACTGTTTTTGTTTTAGGGACCTTAATACTAGTGCTGATTCTATATCCGAGTGGGTCCTCTTCCATGGAAGCCACCATGTTTCTACTGTGGCCCAGAATGGACAAACCAAACACAGGCTCTGGAAAGGCCTTAAATATTTTACCTTTACCTGAAGGCTGCCGTAGGTTCTCTGACACACTTTGGCAAGGGGAGGAGTATTCCGTCCTTTGCTAGATGCCACTAAATTCTACACACTGGTCCTTTAAACACAAGCCGCTCTACAAAATCTGTCTAAATGAAATAGTGTACTTGTAAAAATCTGAAAACTGCAAATGGAGTTTGGTGTGTTAAAGAATACAATATACTTGGTAAAGCCTCAATTACTTTTCTGCTTTCAATAAAGTCTGCATGTTATTTTTGATTTTGTGGAATATGCCTTCTTTCCTTTACACTAACACGAAAAGGAGGAAACAGCTGTGTGGAAATGAGGCCTGTTAAACATCCCTGTCTGAGCCTGTGTGTGGTTCCTTCTTTCATTTCATTCACTGAACCTTTGCTTAGAACGACTGCAGAAACTGGTTTTGGCCCTGAGCACCCCCCCCCCCCCTTTTTTTTTTTTAATGTCAGGCCTAAACAGCCAGGGTACCCTGATATGAACCATGTGCTGAGTTTACAGCACATGCTTTTTGATACAGACTCATAAAAGTGCTGTTAATGAATGTTGAGTCTCCCCTGTATTAGCAGGGATGGTTGTGGGGGGGGGTCTTCAGAGCCAGCAGCATAAACTCCCACTGATATTTCCCATGCATGAAAGGACCCCCCCCCCCCCCAAAAAAAAAAAAACAAAACTATAAAATGTACACTGAGAAAAATGTGGAGCTTGTTTTGCCTCAGCTGCTCATCTTTTGTTAGCGTCTTCTTTACCTATAAGCATGAAGACAAAAAGTACATTTGCAATGCATCAGATAAGTTCCATCCTGTGTGTGTGTGTGTATGTGTATGTGCATGTTTGTGCTGGGGGGAAGGGTGCTGGGGCAGTTGAAATAACACACCCTTGAAAGACAAAGATCTGCAACATGATGGACTTGATGGTTTGGTTTGACAAGGCTCCGGCCGGGGAGATGGATACGTTTCAGTCAAATTAGAAAAAAAAAAGGGAGCGTGCATGGAATGAGCAGCCTCAGTCATTGGCTATTTATAGGCCGAGCATTACAGAGTCACAGGAGTCCCTGACCTCCCCCACTGTTACTATTGATCTTCACACAGCTTCTGCCCCTGCATCTACATCCACATAAACAAGCTCTCGTGCTCTAATTCCCACTCTGTTTACCTCTAGTGCTTTGTTTTGTTTTGTTTTTTTTTTCCTTCAGCCTGTAGAAATTCATACTGCCTTTCTAAAATACAGCACATCATCAACACATGGGCTCTTCCTGCAGGTTTAATGTAATGCGTTGAGTTATAGCAGCAGAAGTGAGGAGTTAACCCTCCTTCAGCTGGAGCACAACCAACATGGCCGCTGGCCGGGGGGGATTAACATGATGGGGGAGGGGGACGAATACAGTATCATGGTTCCTCCACATGCTCCACCAAAGTCCTTGAAGGAAAACCTCAAATGAAGGACACACTACCAGAAATTCTTTCACTGTCTTTAAACTCCCCAAGCGCCGATTAGCTAGTCACACCAAAAATGATTTGAGTGAACTGTACAATCAATGAACACAGAGAGATAAGCACTTATCAAAATTTAAAAAAAAAAACAAAAAAAACATGCCGCAATGATGAACAGTCCATGACACTTTGATGATTCACTTCACCATGTGGATTATATCTTAAGAGTGAGAAAGGATCACATTCCAAATTCCTGCAATTCAAGGGGAAGGAGGGAGTGGGGGGGGGGGGGGGTGATATGGTGTCTTGGTGGGTGGGTGGGTGGGTGTTGTGGGTGGGTGCTCCCTGTGGGATGTACTGTGAAAACAGCCAAAAGAAGGTTATTTCATTCTATGACTTAAGATAATTCACGAAGCCAAACGAAGCAACAAAAGCACGATGAGCTAAAAGCAGTGTGGGGAAAGCACCGTCAGCTAAGTTCAAGGAAAGATCGCCCACATCTGAAAAAGTGCTCATTGTGTAAAACTACACCAGCATTCAAATCAGGATCCAAGTGGAAGAACAAGGAAGAGGCGCAGAGAGGGGAAGGAAAAATGAACAGTATGTCAGAGAGCTCTCAGTTCTGAGCTGGTGCTGAGTGGCCAGCAGACCCATTCTCCATCACATCAACACTGCTGACTGTGTCCAAACCCACAGCCACATACCAAAGATCAATACACATGGCGGCGCACTGTGCGGTTCACCGCCGCACTGTGATACGTGATAACGCAAAACAAAAACAAAGCACTTGAAGGCATCAACCACAGAGGAACGCTGTGAAAAGCTGGAATATTTTCTCATTAAGCCCGGACTGAAAATCATTAACCGGTCACAGTATAAAGGGCTAATCCCATCAAATGTAGCTCACATTTAAAAGCCACGTAGCATCACTTTACTCAAGCTGGAGAGAGGATCTTGAGAGCAGCATATTTCTGGAACTAATTGAGCTTTTTTTTTTTTTTTCAATATATTAATGGTAATTTCAAGTCAGTATAATGAGCTGTTTCTAAAATACCCTTCTGCAGAAAATGGCTGGATATGAAGCTATGTTTGACCGATTAGAAACAGACCAATCTGCCACATATAAAAAGAGAAAACAAAGGTACAAACATATATAGTCACCAGAGAACAGTTAAAACACATTCTCTGCTGTATCACACACCACTCCCCTCTCCCATTCACACATAATCCTGCTGAGCTTTAGTATGGCCCACTAAAAAAAAGCAATAGCTTCCTCTGCTTGCCTTCCTTACCTTCCCATGTATCCATTTCATGCTTCTCCCAGTCTGCCTGGACCCCATTCAAGCATGGACTCAGCTAAAGAAAAGCCACTGGGCCTGGTTGCCTCATGACTTTCTTTTCTTTCTCTGCGTCTCTGTGTCTCTGTTCTCTCTCCCAGCAACCTATTTCCTCGACAGCCGGCCCCTCTCTGACCACAGGCAGAGCCGAGCAACACCACTGGTCACTTTACTACCTGGTCACATGACCGCAGAGTTCAAGCCCCGGGGTCACAGCTTGGCTTGAGGTCCAATGACAGCTAGGGGGTTATCTGAGTGGAACTGATAGTCCTATTTTCGCTGCCATTCAACAATACTACTAGCCACAACCCCCCCTCCCCAGCCCTCACCAAAATTAGTGTCCCCCCCCTCCCCTCAACCATGCCTGTGGCACTTCTGAAGAGGACTAAAGTGCACGTCCAAGCATAAACACAGGTTCAAGCTGACAAAACACACACACACATTAACTAATTGAAGCACTTAGTGCAGCAGGGAAGAAGGTTGGAGCTAAAGTTTCACAGCTCGCTTGGTTACAAACTGTGCAGAGTGGAAAGTCAAAGGGCCCATTAGACAGAGACAGAGAGGTGGATCCTCTTGAAGATTCCACTTTCTGTTCCTATACGTTCCTCTAAATGAGAATTAAGTTGCACTGAAATTTGAAGTGTGAAGTCTGAAAATTTTCAGCTGGTGCTAAAACCTGCATGTGCTCCATATAAAATACTGTCCTCCATCAGCTAATGCAATGTCAGGGATACATGCTAACACTTGCTGTCAGTTACCAATAGTAAGTGCAACTTCATGTTCTTTTTACATTAGTTGACTTCTTACCCACACTGATGTTTCATGGACTTAAATGCCATCAGCCAAACTCAGTCACAGGCATGTAAACAGTGTGGTGCGAGATATAGATTTGTTTTGCTTATTTAAGAAGACCGGAGAAATAATTTAATGATCAACCATTTAGAGTGACATTAGAAAAATACTTGGGCATCCTGGTGGCATCCCCCTAGTACTACATGTCCCTGGTCTGATTCTTGTCTGGACTCTTGTTGCATGTTGTCCCCCTTTGTCCACTATATTTTCCATCCATTTTCCTGCTGTAAATTATTTAATAAAATCTTAAAAGAATAATCTGTTCCATATCACTATTAACTGAATGACTTTGGTTTTTGGACCGTTGGTCAAACAGAGTGAGAAACATGAAGATTGATTAACTGATTGTTTAATCAATAATGAAAAGGATAAGCAATTGAAGGCCTAATTCTACATGCCACAGATACATTTACAGCAGCATAACGTTAAAACTAATACTGAATAAAAACATGTTCAGGGTAAAATGAGTGAAATGAACAAATCGTGTGTTGAACCACGCTACATCTAATGTCCGCTCAGACTCATTCTGTGCTTGATTCCTGATTTTAAACTCTATTTAGACAAAGTTCTTGTGTTTAGATATTTAACATTCAAGAATTCTGGCTTCTTTTGGAGAGTATTTTTTACATTTCTCCAAGAAAGGTAACAAAAAAATAAATAAATAAAACTGAATGTTTTGGTATCACTCTAGAGCTCAGGTATCATATGGGGCGGGCTGGCTGATACCAACAAAAACACAAGCCTCTAAAATCTTTCTCCTTTTTCCTCCTTTTGACGTGAACAGCCCTCCAATTCAAATTCACCCAGCAGTCAAGCTGGATTTCAAATTTTCAGGCCTGTGTGCTTGTCAGGATGATTTAAGCCATATCTCTACCAGCCTTAAACCTGTGAGAGTCACAGAGGAATCTTACCATCCAGTGGGTTCTCTTCCTTCATCCCCTCCAGTGGCGTGGTTAGGGGACCATAGTGAGAAGCGTCCAGTGTTTCACCAGTGTGCCACACCCTGAACTCCGCTGCCTAACCTGACGCTCTGTGTCCCAGCAGCCTCCTCTCTACCTGATCCTAACCTCACACTACAGTGGACAAGCCTGTCCTGATCATCCAGCCGGTCTTCCAGCCCACCCTCTCCACAGCTCCACCCTGCTAATGCCTCTTGTTCACTCTCACAGCAGCGGCACCCCCCACAGCCCATCCCCACCCCCTGGGCCCAACCCCCCATGTGAATGCTAATGACCTGGCCACACTAAGTCACATATAAGAAGCTTTTCACATTCAAACGCAACACAGAAGGATATAGCTCATGTGAATGCATACAGGCAGAGAGAGAACTGAGACCTGCTGCTGGGCCCGGGAGGATTCACAGAAACAGGAATTGAGCTGTCACAACGGGCAGGTTGGTAGGAAGGCAGAAATATAAGGACGTGTGTAACCTGTTGGTGTGATCAAAGCCAGTCTCGCCATAAGATAATAATACCATAAGAGTCTTCTACCATATGTCACTGTGTCAAAGGCAGGGCTTATAGGAAGGATCTGGCCATGGTGTTGTAATTGGATGTGTCTTTAGATGCAGATTTGAGCATTAATATCTTCACAGTACACCAAGAGTTAACTGCTGGGGGAACATGGGACAGTAAACTGAACTAAATGTATTTTAAACGGGCAGATTTCCACAGACGTTCTTAAAGCTGGCGTAAATCTGTACAACAGATAATCTCATACTTTAACCAGCTTTTTATGCATCATTACCATCGGCATATGTCACCCTTGACCTCAGCACCTTTCCACCCATGTGGTGGAGACAGCATAATAATGTGGCGAGGACAGCATAATCAGCCACGTTGCCTTTAACCTTGAAGTCAATTGGGGTCCGGACAGCGCCGAGGCTCTGCTGGTTATCTGCTGTCATGTGGCAAGAGACGCAACCTGAACTGACGTCCTCTGTGTGAGCAAATGTAAACACAAGCTACACAAATTGCGTAAGCTGGTTTTTTTCCATGACGGACCAAATTTTTTGAAAAGCCCAGGGAGGTATATTATGAGTGCAACAAACAACTTGGACAAATTGGTTTGCTTGAACCACACCAAGGAATAGACCCAGGAATAGACTTGTCCAAGTGAGGGAATACAATATTAACAGTTCACATGATGAGGTTAAAAGCGCGTCATGCAAGAGAGTCAAATAAAAAAACATCAAAGTCGTCATATTGGCATTTAACGTGTTGATTGATTGAATTAATTCAGATCATCAAACATTCCACCTTAAAAGTTGCCGGTAGATTTACAGGAGCCTTTGAGCAGCACAGTGAATCAATCAAATGAAGATGAAAAACAACACAAACATACACAAACTAAATGTTATCGTAGCAACTGAAACCAGTTTTCTCATTTCCTGTCATTTCCCTCATATTTCCATCCAATAAAGACAAAAATCTCTGCAGCAATTTAGTCTTTTATTTTGAAAGAGTTTTTTTTAAGGCTGTTCATGCTTAGAAAATATTTGACATTTGAGAATTTCAGTGGTACTGTATATGTAGTGCTGCCATATGTGTTGGCTGAAAAATAAGAAACTGCGGGAATACAGATACAGAGATGTAAAATCTGTTTCTCTTTTTTTAACTGAACATATTTCACTCGTTTGTCTCAGTTCTTTAATAAACCAAATTAATGAGTTGTAGAAAGTTGTTAATAGAATTCTTAAATAGCTTTTGTGTTTTTTGTGTGTTTTTAAATGATATTGTGTGATTTATTGATACTGACTTTTAACTCCAGCCTGATAAATCCAGACTGCTCAGGCTCTGCTTTACTCCCTTTCCTCTATAAGGTACATGAAGGTTTCATGTGACTTACAGACGACTCTTACAGGCAAAACACAAATGAGAATTAAACATGGTGCGTTCATCTCACACTGTCACTGACTGTCACACTTCAGAGAAGAGTTTGCCATTTGCCACTGACAGTAAAAGACTTAACTAACTCCTGAAAAGTGTATTTCAAGTGACAATTTCTTTTAAACCAGCCCCAGGCAGCCTGAACATTCCTGATACAGCGTGTTTGCTCTTGTAGACACTGCAAAGTCCTTCCAAACAAGCCAAAGTTGTTAGCTGAAATGCTAATTTGATTCAATGCCAGCTCCAGTGAGCTGTTTTTGTGCTTTGTTTTCTGCATTTGCCTAAACACTGAGTGACAAAGAACATGTCTTTTGTTTGACCTCCCCTCCCCCCTCCCCCTGCACACTGTCACAAAGCTCTCCACTGTTCAGACAAAGAACTTCAACAGGCCATAGGTCACACTGCTCCTGTTCTCATCCAAATATATAGATATACACTCATTCTGATTCCCAAAGAAATCATCAGTTTCCTATTTCCAGTCTGGTATTAGAGAAGAACAGTTGGGTTTTCTTGATAAAAAAAAAAAATGCATGCCTCTGCAGGTAAAACGTATTCCTGATGCCTATACTGAATCCAGAGACAGCTATGAATCTCCCAACGTTTTTGGTGAATACTGACCTTTTATTAAAATTTAAATATCAGTTAATAACATCTGGCTCATACTTGGAGATTCCTGCTTTCCTTTTGCTCCCAGTGCTTTGGGCCTTGGTCGGCCTGCAGGCTAAAACATGAAATCTACCCCCCTCACCCTGCCTGAGGGCTCGCAAGACCACCTCCAAGAATTTCTGTTATTAGACAATTTGGTCTCAATGACAACAAATGGATTGATCAATTCAGTGGATCCCAACCCCCCCCCTCCCAAGAAAGGGGTCTCCCAAGATAAACTTGAAGGGTCACAAAATGATTAAAGAGATAAAAGACTTTTTTTTTTCTTGTGGAGTAATTGGCTGGTTTCTTTTTACCTAATCATAATTATTCGTCTACTCGCTGCCTGCCATCAGGTCTTATGTCAGTGAATATATCCTGACTCAGTGACAGTCTCCTGTTCCTGGTCGGTCTCTGACTTTGTGTGGAGTCCCCTCACAGGCTGCTGGTTCTGTTTGTTTGCAGCTGTACAGGAGCTGACCTCCGTGTTTTGGGTTGTGTTCGATCCTGCAGATTAGATTTACAATGATCCCCTCTTACACTCCCTAGATGCATTTGTTTTTTGGAGCCCCGATGACCAGCAGATCAATGTAGTTGTTCTCTGCCTGAACTTCCAAAGGGCATATAAAACTGAAGTGACCTGGCCACCACCTTGGGCTTGATGACCACTAAAAACAGCCACTCACACAAAACCTTTTTAACAGTCATCCATCAGGTTTGAAGAGTTATCAACATATTCTACTCTTCTGGTTCCTGATATTTCACTCTGATAAATGAAAGACTTTGGTGTTGGAGTGTGAGATGTTGCAGAAGAGCGTTTTTCTACACCAGTGATGACACTTCAGCTGTTCTCACATAATGAACTCCGGACAGTGTCTTGATGATCGAATCTGATCCCTGTCTGGAGCTGCCCTTTATAACACATGCAGCAACACAACCGGAGATTGTCTGTGTGAGGTGCAAGGGGTGGCCCCTGGGTAAGAGCACTCAGGAAGCAGGACAGAAACATCATCAGCTGATGATGTCTAGATAAGTTCAGGGTTGCAGTGTATGTGTGAGAGCGGTATTATTTTGCAGTTAGACTGGAACTCTCATTAAATTCCTGTTTGGTCACATACTGTATGAAAAGGGCCCCTGCTGACCACCTCACTCCACCTGCCACTTTCTCAGCTAAATCCCAGTATTAGGGGCTGAATTCCATTCAGCTGCTTCACTTATTTGAATGGGACATCCGTTCATCCACCCCTCAGCTATGAAGCACTGGAGCTGACAATGGGCAAGAGGTGGGGTACACCTCCTGGACAGGGTGTTAGCCAGATGATCAGTTAAGGAAAGGAAGTGTGTTTTAGAGCTGGCTCAATGAAAGTAACCCTGGATAAGAGTATTCAGACGTTCACATTAAGTTATAGGAATGTGGATGAGCTGTTTCATCTATATGCCAACTATTCATTGAACTTAGAGGATTAAAACATACATCATGAATAACACCAACAGTTCAAAATCTCAGGCTCAATTAATTTTTTTTTGTTATCGTCATTACAGTTAAACATTTATTAAATATATGTACAGTCCATACTTCATTTTAAGAGCTGCACCAAAACCCATAGGAGTTTCTCTTTATTTGATACGAAACCCAACTGACCCAGCTGTTATGTCAGTATGAATTTACTTTGTATTCTATTCTTTAAAAACGACAGGAAAAATTAAATTAAACTTTCCTGGAATTGACCTGACTGGAGTCAGATAGAGGCAGTGAGAACAGTGGGTCAGCATTAGGGGAGGTCAAAGGTTAACCCATGCCTTTGTCACAAGACTGAGGGCAAGAGGAGGGATGTCCCCTGCCTTACTGTTTTTCACAGTGAGTTTCAAGCATTTCCCAATAGTAATCTCACAGTTTCAGAGCTACAACAGCAACAGTGCTCTTTGACCTAATGATTCCCTTATGAGCTAAATGTAACCGGACTCTGAAAACAATAACGATGTCTTTAAACTACATGCTGAAATCTTCTAAGAGTAAAACAAGCACAATATATTTTACTGTATTTTTATATACATTACATTAACATAAGTACATCTATCAAGCCTCTTGAAGATCTGCAGCAAATATGAACTGTTTTACTGAGAATAATTTTCTGGATTTTGAAAGTTAATGTAAAGAGAATAGAAAACTACTGAAGCTCAGAGCTGAGTGCAGCTGGAACACTGTGCAACTCACAGCGTGTCAGCTTGAACAGGCTGGAATTATAAGCCACCATTCAGCAGCACCATCACATCATGAGGTGCTGGTAGCAGCAACCCGCTTCTCCACCAGAGGGCGGTATCATACAAACACAGAGCCCTCAGTGAGCTGTCTGTCAGCAGACAAAGAGCCAGATAAGTCAGCAGCATGAGCTGACTTGTTCACTCACAAATACCAACAAGCTGATCAAAGTGGAGCAGTGTGTGACCTGAAAGGCAGCGGAGCAGCCATTATAATCTATAGATGTGGGCCAGCAGCTTTAATAATGGAGGGTGCTGAGGGGGGGGGGGGGCCTCTGACTCCTAATCGTCTTATCTGCTGCCAAACAACCAACAGCACCTTTGATGTTGTTTGGTTTCTGTTAGCAGAAGTGGCTTGTCTTCCAGCGGTGGATGAATATTCTGGATCAAACTACAGATCTGGATCCAGCTCTCAAAAGCTAAAGAACAGGGTTTACATCCACGCTGGAGACAGAAAGTAATATTCACGGCTCTGTGTGTGACTGTGTGCGTTGTAAGCTCTGGATGACCTCTGAGAGGTGGCCTCACAGTGAGACACCCCACCCCAAACCTCATGCACCCAACTGACATATAAGCATCTACATGCAGGAGCTGATGGAGGTTTATCAGTGCTGCTGGGAAACAACCACTAAAGGCTTTCCCCCTCTGTCTCATTTGAATTAAAGGTTAACAGCTATTGGTAAGAGACAGTTGTAATGCTTGAGCTAATGAGCCCAGATGTGCTGAAAAAAAAAAACAAATCCTTTGTTTTGTATAAGAAACATTCCTCAAAGGAGCTAAAATTATCAGCCGCTCCTGAGCATTGTCTTTATTTCTCAACGATTTGAGGAGGAAAAAAAACTGCAGCGTTTAACCACTTCAATTCTAAGCAGAATATGAAATAATGGAAATAATGTGAGATATGACGTTAAAAGTATAAAATAATA
Source organism: Toxotes jaculatrix (assembly GCF_017976425.1). Lineage (NCBI taxonomy): Eukaryota > Metazoa > Chordata > Actinopteri > Toxotidae > Toxotes > Toxotes jaculatrix. Next base: position 28,585,258 of record NC_054400.1, read on the forward strand.
TCTCAAATATTTGTCCTGTGTTAGATAGGATAAGTGCTAAAGTATAAGTGCAAGATGCAAGAAGTAAATCTGTAAATGTTTTAGAAACGTGCACATTTTCATTCTCATTTGTCAACGTGTGATGAAGTCAACAGATCTATTTTTCCTGCACACGCCACCACGCTACAATTGGACATAAATCTTGCATCTAGTCGAGTGCTTTTCAAAGGAGGATGAGAGAAGGAGATGCAGCATCTCGGTGTCTCTCTGCCGTGTCGATAATGACAGGTTAGGTCGGCAGCAGGGTGTCTGCTACGCCTCCTTCAAAAGAACTGCCGCTGAAGCCTGAGTGGGACTGGAGCCTGTCAAATTACAGTGGGATCCCACCTCACTTCCCTCTCCCTCTATCTGTCTCCCGTCTATGTCTTCACTGCCACTCCTCCCTTTCCTATCTTTTGTCTCTGTGTCAGTATTTAAGGAGTGCACCTCATTTCACGATTCGGAGACACACAAAGCGGAAATGATCAGCGTGGCCAGCCGTGCCTGTGCTCCCTCAAATCTTGGAGAGATATTGGACCAAAGTGTATCTGTGTGTGTGTGTGTGTGTGTGTGCGTGTGATGCTTTGAGAGCATTTCTGGAATTCCCTCAAAGGCACATTTTCAAACTGGCAGCTGTGACTGACTCTGCCCCACCATGCGAACACACAGGGGAGTCTGGATGTGCTGCTCTCTGATAAGTATTTGATAGAATATCTAAGACTAAGAGATTGCCAACCTTCAGCTCCTGCTTTGAGGGTCTGGACCTCATCTGCGTATTTCCAGAAAATGTTTGGACTATTTGGATTTTGAATATGTCACACTGATAAAAAAAAAAAAGAAAAAAAGCGATGGCTCTCAGAGGCCACTTTCCACACGCAACAATAGAGGTCCCTACAGTATCGCTTTCCCCTCCCATACCCCTCATCCCTGCTTTGTCCATATCTAGCTCATCCCCTATTTCTCTCTCATCCAACACCACGCCATATACTCCCACCCCCATCCCCTCTCCATCCCACTCTATCTCTTAACACCCCCCCCTGCTCTCGCCTCTCTCTCCTCCTTTTCTGTCCATCCCTCCTCTTCTTGCTCCAGAACTGTCAGATGGCATTAGCTACTTTCACGCTCATGGCCTGTAGGAATAACAGCCGTGAACCTCGCCGAACAGCGCCATTCTCCTGCTCCAGTTAGCTCTCCACTCAGCACAGGCTGTTGCGCAAATACCAATGTTATTCACATTGTGCCCCTTCACTTACACAACATGCCCCACTAAAGGGCAAAGTTAGGCAGACGCAAATCTCAGCAGAGAAGGTCATGGCGCTGAAAGAAAGATGCGCGTGTATTGTATAACACGGTCACGCTCACTCATAATTATTAGCTCGTCCCCCTGACTCAAGGATCGACCCACAGCTTTGCTAAGATCTGGCTCACGTGGATCAAAAACGGATCCACTTCTTATCTGCTTATAGAGCCACAGGCCTGAAAATTTGTTAAATACATCATGCTCAGCTTATTTCCCATGAAGTTTCAGCTGCAGGGCAAGTTGCGGCTGGTATTAAAAGCCCACTGTGACCAATAAGCTGTAAAATGTGCAGAAGTTTCTTATTGTGTGGAGAAACAGGGTAGAATGATTCCGACGTGGCGTGCATGCATGTAACAGATGCTTCATACAGGCTGCTGATTTCCACGCCGCTGCCCGTCCAGTAGCTAATGCATTCCACTCTGAAAAGATTTCACTTGTTTAAGAGTCATGTATTTTCAACACCAACGTATGTATTCAAATCACAAACAGCTGGATTACAGATTGAATAAGGTGTGTGACAACAAGTAGCCCAGTAGAACAGCCAGACCGAGCCGGGCCAGCTAGCATCCCTCAGGGTGAAACACCCAACACCTTCAACTAATCTAAGCCATTTGGAGGCGAGATTTCTATTTGTAGCCGTTGTCGCTGTGTCCGCATCGAACATCTGCCGGTGAAACATGGAACGGTTAGAAGGTTAGCTTAACATCGTCCCTTTGGACTATAGACCTTTGTAAACCAGTTCAAACAAAAGTAAGAGAGGTGTGAACTGTGGTTTGAGAGGATTGAAAGTGTCCACACCGTAATAATTAATTAATATCCTGTCATATTATACGGTAGCGTGGAGGAATGTTTGCGTGTGTGAGGCTAGAGGAAAACTGCAAACACATTCTTGCAGGGGGGGGGGGGGGGGGGGGTGATCTGAAACGTGGCGACGCAATTATCAGTTTGACAAGCAAGCGCAGATAGATTAATACAAATACGAAGAGAGCGTAATTTCTCATTACTCTGTAGTGGAAAAAGCCCAGCATGGAAGGAAGGCTTAGAGGCTAATAATCAAAGCAGATTAGCCTGAGCTCTGATAGATGCTACGCAAGCCTGCTAATCATCTGAGTGATAACCATGAATCATCCAATCACAGCCAGAGATGAGCAGCGTGTTTCAAATTATGATTTTGATGGAATGATCTGGGTATCAACGACCCATCAAAGCGCCTCTCTTTGACTTCCGTTTGTTTCCTCTAGCCCATGTCACAGTAATTCCTCTGTGTTAATACAGTATGTGTAAGTCGGTGCATATTAAGTGTGGCGAGGAAGGGTGGGCGGAAACACTGGAGCTTCAGAGCACCGGTGTTACTGTGATCTCCGGCCTGCCTGCCCTGTGATTTAGCCCTGAAATGACAGACTTGCCCCTCATTGGGCTACGGGTGGAGAGCTAATGACATGCTGCGTGGGCTAACATGACTATTAGCCCACTCTGAGCTGCAGGAACTGACAGGAACACAATTCTGTCATTACGCCCTGAGGAGACCTCTAATCAGGGAGGCAGGGACACTAGGAGAGGCCAGCAGCACTGGTTTGAAGACAAAGACGTAACGGACTGGCTCTGTCTTACCTCACCCATTGGGGGTGGGGGGTGGGGGGGGGCACTGCTGGCTGAAGGAGCAGCATCCAGGTAGTAACATGGTGAGGATTTGAAATTCACTTTTGAATTAAAAGTACACGCTACTGTTTTTACTTGATATGTAGTAATAAATACCAACAAGCTTATTTAAAGCATATTTAACCTGGTTGCTGCTACTTGTAAATGAATGTAAATTAAATGTGATTATTAAATATATCATATATGTATATTATATAGTTATATAGATCTCTCTCTCTCTCTCTCTCTCTCTCTCTCTCTCTCTCTCTCTCTCTCTCTCTCTCTCTCTCTCGCAAAACGCACACATAATGTCCGTATTCTCTGGGTCTGAACTGCCAACATCTGCAGATTTTCTTTCAAGTCCTACTTGTAATAAAAACTAGGATTGTGAAAAGAAAGCTTTTCTTATTTGGTTCATATTTTTGATAAACCCTGGGAATCATGGTGTTATATGAAAAATAATTATGGTGTTATAGTAATGGTCATTTGCAAGTTTCAAAAATGTCACACATTATCTAAAAGTTTTCACGCAAGAGAAACCACGCCACATAGAACAACTCCCATATTGTATATGTTTCCTTTGGCAGTAATATACTGTATCTGACCATCAGTATAATTCCACCACATACCTGACACTGTGTCAAACGTCCAAATGCAGTTAAACCCCACTCATCTTACAATTCAAGTGGATTAAAGCAAACTCTTGAGAATTATCAGGAAACGGTACTGAGGCAGGTTTACCCACGAACATTCCTTCCTGCAGTAGGTGGAAAACAGGAATGTGACAAGCTTCCATGCTGTTGCTCACAGTCTGTATCACTGGGTTAATCATGAGTTATAATCAGTACAGGCACATACCTACCTGTCTGGGTACTGGGTTGTACCTGGGAAATGTGCTGGAGTTCATCTCGATCTTCATCTAGAGTTTTCTGTTCGGGTTGATGCTGGGCCTTATAGTATTTATTTTACCACGTGTTTCCTTTTCATGTCATGTTTTCATAGTTTTGTTGTTGTGAGTTCTGCACGTGTCTAAACCTGAGACCCGAGCTCAGCTTGTGGCACCTGAGTGCTGGCCACACGGCCCGAAAGGATTTTCTATGCCCACAACACAATGAAGTGTGTGTTTTTTTTTTTTTAAGATTCACAATATAATATAATAAATTCTGATGCTAATATCAAATCTTGCCAAATTTGGTAGAAGAACAATAAGGTCATCTAAAAAAAAAAAAACATGAATGCAGGTAGTACTAGTGGAAAAAAATAATCAGTCTACAGCATTTTAATCTACTGAGAATTTAGTCGTTATCCTCATCAAACAGCACCACGGTGGTTCATAACATCAAAACTCCACTTACCTAGATTACTTTCATTGATTGCATCTGTGAAAACAGAAACAAAAAAAAACTCTTATCAATATACATAATCAATAGAGGTGGAATGTCAGGGCATATTTGAGCTCTGAGGTTCTAGCTTTCTTTCCCCGGCAATGTTGCGTCTATGTGCTACGTCGGGACACTTGGCCTGACATGCTGAGGCCTGCAAATTGAACCCAGAGCAGTGTTGCACTACGTTGCAGGCAAATCACTGCCGAGGAGGTGTTTCCAGTACAACAACGCCTCAGAGTTCATTTACAAAATTCTGAAACTCGCCATTAGTCTTATCTGGAAACAGAGCAGGAACAGAACACGCTCAGAGTTATCCACTGTATCACAAGACAGTACTTAGTCAGTGACAATATTGTATGTGGATCATCAAACTATCAGTTCACTGTGGATGAATATTTGTTCTTAAGGGGCTTTATCATAAGTGTGATTGAAATAAATTCCTAATCTCTCTACTCGTTTTACTGTCAGTTAATTCAAGTCGAATTAAAATAAATCAAAGTGAAAGATCACTTTAGAATTTAACTCCTAAACTCCTGTCCTGTTATATAAATACACATCACTTAAAACAATAAAGCAGCCATTTTTCAAAATCAAGCTCCACGTAACAACCTCTGTTCAGACTCTCACAGCTCATGGTTAGTGTTAGATTTTAATGTTTATTTACATTTAATGAAAACCACCATCTTTCTCGAACCTCAGTCAAAGTCTTTTTGACGGGACTGCGGATGCAAACCCTGGGTCTTTGTTGTGACAGCCGTACACGTGTTGCCATAATTGGGTTTTGTAGTGTACAAATGTAATTTCTAGGAGATAAGGTTGTCTCGCTGTCTTCCTCAGGGGGGACGGAGAATGCACCCACTTTGCTTCAGATTTTGAGTTCCCGCTCTCTGTGATGGGGTTATAAAACGGAGCAAACATCGTCTGTACGGCTGGATTCCACTGAGGCAAGTGAGAAAATATGTGTAATATTTTATTTTAATAGTATATTTTTTTCATCAATCAATGACCTTACGGAAGGAAGCTCAGTCAGGGATAACAGCAACAGCAACTCTCCTACAATTAAGACAATGTAGTGCAGCCCCAACCCCCCCCCCAAAAAAAAACACCATCACACAATGCCTGTTAAGCCATTATTCATTATCTATAAAAAAAAAAAAAAGTCATGTCAGATACAACAGGACACGTGTGAATATTTAACACTGGTTAATAGATGTCTTCAGAGCTGCACAAACAAGCCTCGGATGACTTCTCAGATTAATCTAAAGGCTACACAACCCCTGCCCTCCTCATCAGCAGCTTAGCGAAATGCTCCTGACATCCTCACACACCGAGCGCCGAGAGCGAGGCAGCCTTACGAGGCAGAAATAGTGACATCACCCGAACAACAGCTAAACAAAATAGGCCACAGCTGTTTGGTTCTTTAGGCTACAAATTAGACTCAATATGTCACACAGCATCACATCACAGAGGAGGACTGTAGAAACGCCGTCTCCGTTGGACTGAGCTGTCTCTCTCCCTCTGTTCTGTTTGCAGACACGCAAGACACCGAGCTCCTGCTAATTTGCACTAGATGAAGAACGAGCAATGGAGGGTGTATCGGTGAGGAATGGATGAATTATGGAGGGATTTAAATAATAAATGGCCCCTCTTCAACCAGACGAGAGAGTCTTGAAAGAGGGTGGTACTCAGGGAGGTAGTGGGACACTTTGTGGAAGCCATAGACTCTCTAAAGAGATCTAGGGCATATGAATTATACCTTACTGGGTCCATTATCGCTTATCAAAGCATCAAATGAATTATTCTGTGGGGGGGTGGGGGGCTTTGCTATAGTTCCACTTCAACAAGAAAACAGAAGGACGGAGAGACGCTTCCATATGCACACATATGGAAGCAGATATGGAGACACCAAGGAGGAATGAGTTAGCTGTCAGCATGGAGAGATCGAGCCTTCGTATATAGCACAGTTCATGAAGCCTTTAATGATACAGACACATTTGCGCCACACGACTGGGAAACCACTCAACATCATTCTTCCATTTCACTTCTCAGATGAACCTTGAGCAATCCTCAAAGGGATGGGACAAGCCAACGTGGAGACGGATGAAGTAAAGGAGAAGAGAAATGGGGATAAGGGGAAGGGTGAAGAGATGAGGAGTGAAAAGTGTTGTTCCTCAGATCCCCCACTTAGAGACTCTCGTCTAAAAATACCCCAACTGAGCTCGGTGGGAGGGCTTCCCCAAAAAAAAAAAACCCAACTCAGTAGTTCACAAGCAGCATGTGGGGAGCAACAGAGAAACAGCATCTCACCGAAGAACCAATGGCTGTTACTGACAGCCTTCCCCTCGTCTTCACTTCCTGCCACAGGGCAGAGCAAGCGCACAAAGTCTCCTCTTAAAATCCAATTCTTTTGATGAAGGCCAGCTCTGAATGCCAGTCACAACACACACACACACACACAATAGAGAGTTTTCAAGAGTCCAGGTAACCAAGGAAATATATTGTCTGGAAGTAAGGATAGTTTGGCTCTGCTCACTCTTCTGTTGATTTTCCACACTTTTCAAAAATGTTGCACAAGTACCGACAGACGGCAGTTTGTGAGTTTATACTGCACAACAACATTTCACATGCTCACTGCTAAGAAACTAGAGCAGACGGTGGAGACCAAGGTCTGCTGGAAAATCTGAATTCCCAGAACTGAACAAACTGTTTATGGTCTTTTCAAATTTTTTTCTAAATTTGCAAAAACAACACACTTTTGACAGTAAAATCTAAAGACACAAAAAAAAAAAAACCACACACTGTGTCACGTTACATTTGGTTAAAAAAAAAAAATCATTGCAATCAATGTTGATGCTAATTGAGCTTCCACCAGTATTCTGTTAACCAGAGGAATTACTCTGGGATGATCGGTGTTTACTGAGATGGGAATAACAAATTTATATCGTGCTTTACATTACAAGTTACATTCATACAGCCCTTTCACCAACATACACGCATTCACACACTGATGGGCATGTCAGGGGCAATTTGAGGTTTAGTATCTTGCCCAAGGACACTTGGACATGAGGACCCGGAGGAGCCTGGGGATCAAACCGCCGACCTTCTGATCAGTGGGCGACCTTCTCTCTTGAGCCACAAATAGTATTCAGTGAAACTGAATTTGCTGCCACTCCTCACTGAGTTACAGAAACATTAGAAATAAAAGCTAACTTCTGGCTACTGCAGCCTACACTTTCACAACAGGTGACTGGTCAGTATTACTTTGTTGACATTGGTCCTTTACCTGAACACCATCAATATAAAGCCACTTTCCAACCAGACCCGCATTTTAACTGCGAACCGATGACCTACCCCACAGAGTTATGGCAGATAAAGGCAGATAAAGCACCACACCTACAAACACTTGGAACCAAAGACAAAGTGAAAACTGAAAGAAAAAAGTGGAAATTTGAATTATTACAAAATAATGATTCATTGTGTAGTGACGATGCAATGATTCATTCAGGCATTTTTGGCATTGCACATTGAGACTGTTCTTTGATGTCAGATAGGACTAAGACGGAGTAGACCAACTGTAGAAACAGTATGTGTCCCGGCGTGTTGAGACACCTCCAGCAGCTCTCCTCTGTTTATGTTTGGTCTAAAGCTGCAACTGGAGCTGAGGCCCAGGTCGGGGATGTCAGTCCTTTGCTGAGTCCCCCGGGATGTCCTCCCACCCCGCAGGTCTCCAGCCCCTGAAGAGCCCTGAAAGGGAAGGACTGGGAGCGGTGGGGTCACTTCAGTGACGTTCGTGCTCACCCTCGCATCTACCCGTCGGCCGTGTCCTGACACCAAACCCCCGAGAAGCCACAGCCACTCAAAGTGAAGGTCAAATAGCTGAAGAGGACACACCGAGCCAGGCTGATCAAAGTCCAGCAGCACCTCCGTGTCTGCCCTGGAGAACCTGAACCCTTCTAATGATGTTTTCAAATCGGTTCTACACAAAATCCTGCTTTAACAGTCAATACAGCTTTCTATTCCAGTACAAACCAACACTTTGCATCACGTGGATTAAACCTGATTTTATTATCATTTCTATAGATGGAAACAAGCATCATTTGATCCAGAGCTGAATTAAACAACGCTGATTGGGAGAACAAATACGATAAAGGCCCGAACAATAGCAGGGAGTCCCCCAATTCAAAGGCCCATACACCATCATTTACATAAAGTATAATCCACAGTCCACACGTTCTGATATATTTATCCAATCCATCCAATGCACCTTATTATTTTAGTATCTGTGGCTTTTCTTCGACACGGTGGTGAATGACAGTTCTGAAATGAGGGGGAAATATTTTTCATTTAGCAGGAGTTTGTGAGTATTTCATCTTATTGCTCAAATGATGGCTTTTAATGCCGCAGCATTCATAACCCGTGCCTCTTATCACGGCTCGCTCCAACACTTGATGGAATTTGCCATCGCACAATGGTTGGAAAAATACACTTCAAAGGCAAGACGCATCTAATCTCCTCCACTCTGCACATTGCAAATTTGCTGTGATAATAAGATCCTGCCTTCCCTAGCGTTCTTAGGGATCTGAATCAAGGATGAGAATTTCATCTCTCTCTCTCTCTCTGTTTCTTTCTAACTCCCTCTCTCCCAGTGTGGCATCATGTAGGTGGGGGTGGGGGTGGGGGGGGGTTTGGTTGTACTGCAGTTTGAGAGAATCTCAGAAACAGCACCACTGTGCACACTTCACCAACCCATCCCATCCTTATGTAAAAGCCCTATATTACAGTTTTATTCTACACACACACACACACACACACAACAGAGAGACACGACTGACAGCACAGCACAGTGACCTAGTTTCCACATGGCCCAGAAAGATCAAGCATGACTCCCTCAGAACTGCTATGGGCACAAAAACCCGGTTCAGTGCATTCAGTCAGGCCAGTGCACATCGGCGAGCAGCAAACCTACCAATCAAACCGCAAACAGGGAGCCATAGCTGCTTTAAGTGCAGCTTGCAACAGAGAGACGTGTTCCTGAGATCCTCCAAAACACACCACCACATCCTCGCCAAAGACACAAGGCAAGCAGAACTGCAAAATGGGGAGAGAGGCAGGAAGCCCTGCAGGTAAAGCTGTGTGTTGTGTTGAGTCTGGCGGAGTGCAAGCTGAGGAGAGGCTTGTCATCGTAGGCACAGCTGCAGGACATGCTGCAACAACCCCCCCCCCACCCCCCTACCTCCGACCCACACTACCCAAATCCCAGCGCCCTACATACACCACTCCACCCCCTCCAGGTTATCTGTACACATGGAGAAGGTTATGGATGGAGATGCTATCACAGAGAGCACATTAGCACAACAAAGAGGTGTTTTAGAAAGAGGCCCGCCAGGATAATTAGCCGATCCCTTACCAAGATGCCGTGTTCGATACAGAACAACATGCTAATGTGAAGACATAGTGTCGGATGTTGAGGGAGGAGATGCAATTCGAGTCACAGCCATAAAGAAAAAAATAATAATAATAATAAAATAATAATAATAATAATAAATCACTGTGAAATTGTGGCTATCATCAGGAAACTCATAACCAACACTGGAACTTGAATTCCTTAAAGAAATATTCAACATTTCAGGAAACTCTTTGCTCTCTAAAGCAGCATCAGGTGAGAAGATCAATATCCCTTTGATCTCTGAGTGTCCAGTACATAGACAGGTCCTGGATGTATTTAGCTTTGCTTTTAGCACAAAAACTGGAATCTGAGGAACTCCCTGAATCCATATTCAAAATACAGTAATGAGGCATTCATGGAGAGTGGTCTTTTCTTTAATTTGTGAAACATAATTTTTAAAAAAAACGAACGTATTTGATCAAAAACAATCAAACCAATAAAATGAATCCACATTTGATATATCCTATTACAGACAAAAAAAATTTCTCCAGAATATTTTTTATAAAATAAATGAATTCTTGCTTCTGTGGTGTTGATACGACTCTTTTCTCTCTCTCTAAAAAAAAAAACACCCCACTGACTCTTGGATGAATTGTTGAGAAGCTTTGCCAGTGAGCTTCGCAAGATAAATTTAAATAAGACAAATATGGATTTGCTGAGAGTGTATTTAGCTATATTTTATGGTGCATCGTTTGATGAAGCCAAGCTTGAACCTGCACATCCCAGACCCACCTGCGTACCACACAGATACAGATCAATAAGTCAGCTTTATATATGACCCAGTGAGAGACTGACAGCCTTTAAACATTTCTTACATTATGATTTAATACTAGCCTCTGTGAGGAGACACAGTCAACATGCATAACACTCACAGCCCGCTCACCTAAGCTAACAGGCAGCCTGTTATATACTGAAAGTGACATTTTAGGAAATTTAAAAAAAACATTTTAAAACAAGCATTCAGCTCACAGGATTTTCTGCAGTAGAACACAAACGCTGGAAACATCCAGCTCACTGATTTATTTCACCACAGGTGACCTCCACAACTTTATCTCCACTACTTTCACGTACGAGTCTTCAGGTGAGACATGCGAGGGATGTGAATAGGTGGCAATAGGAGCAAACTCCACGGTCCTGACATCCACCGAGGCATCTGTTTTAATATGGCCTAGCGGGGGGGGGGGCGGACACCGCCGGTGGAACGGTGTTCTGTTAAGGCCAGACAAAAGGTTTGTGTGGCAGCATGTTGCCAAGCGTGGAGCACTACGTGTTATCCAGGTCAGAGTGATCTAATCAGGTGTGAATGAAAGCACTTGGCAGCACTCCAGGCTTCGCTATGCCATCATCACTCACACACACACACACACACACACACACACACACACACACACACACACACACACACACACACACACGAGGCCATCTTACCAGGCTTGTTAGGTCGCTTTAATACCAAATATGTTTTCATAACAGTATAGCAGTACATTATATTTATAATATGACTGACCCCTTAAGCGGTCACAGGGACCAGTGTCATGCTAACACGAACACGAAGGCAGTGCTGAGTTGAGAATATCAACCAACAACTGTGATAATGAAAAATCTTTGACGTCATTTTTGAAGCAAAGGTGTCAAACTTTGACTGAGCTGGACTCTGCAAAACATGAATGTTTACTCTACTTCATACTGTTTATTTCTTTGTTTCATACAGTGACATATATAATTGCCCCATACTGTCCAGCCCCAGCAGTTATAACTCCAACGCAGGCACAAAACTCTCAGGATGTTGTTTTTTTTTTTTTGTTTTTTTTTATTTCTCTCTGAGCAATGTCACCTAAACTCCACCCAGAGCAGCAGCCATTCAATAGAGAAGCCTTCTACTTTCAATGGTCTGAGCTCGGGCCAATCACAGCAGCCCCTGCCCCCCCTTTTCTCCCAGACCATCAGCCAATCAAAGCAGCCCTCGCTACACACATGACTCTATGTGTTGCTGTCCATCAACTGCCTCATATATAGTGCATGCAAGAAAATGTGGAGCAGTTCAATAACTTGCGTCGTAGCCAGGCTCTTGTGTATGTGTGTGCGTGTGTGTGTATGTGTGGAAGGGGGGGGGGGGGTTGCATGCATGTGGGAATGCATGTGCTTGTTTATCTATGTAGAAGCACGGAAAGAGAGAGGGGGGGGGGGGGGGAGGGAGGGAGGGAGGGTGAGGGAGAGAAAGAGAAAGAGAGAGATTTGTAAGGCACTTGTATTTGCAAACTACTGGCTGGGTTCCCACTAGAGGCAGCAAGATCAGACTGAAAGACTGTGTGTCAGGAGTGTGTATGTGCAAGTGTGTGTGCGTGTGTGTGCGTCCGGGAGAGACACAGAGAGAGAGAGAGGAACCCGTTCAACCCATTTCAGCAGCAACTTTTCAGCCTGTCTACATGAGGTTTCTCCCCCGAATATGGAAGCTTTTCGCTCTCGCCTGTTTGATTTTTTTCTTTAAGTCACCAAAGATTCACGCTGCTCAGGTTCTGGCCACGCTGTGGGTAAGTATTTGAACTGCTTGTCCTTCCTTGATTCCTTTCATTCCCAACTTCACTGATTAAAATACTTGCCTTTAACACTTTCCCGCTAGTTCTAATTTTGTTTTACACCACTGCAGGACTCACTTAAAAAAAAAAAAAAAAAAAAAAAAAAAAAAAAAAAAAAAAGCTCCCTTCAGAATTTCATTGAAAAACTGGTCAATTCTTACAAAGGTTCATTTGTAAGAATTGTAAGAAGTTTTTATTTTCAGTGATAGCAGGCGCTGAAGTATTTTCATTTGTTCATGCTGTGTGTGAGTGTTGGTGCTTGGTACAGTTTGTCTAAAACTGTGTATTTCTGCGTGTGTGTGTGTACGCGGTTGTGTGTCTGTGTGTGAAACCAGACAGAGGCTCTGTGTGTGGGAGAGTTTTGAAAAGGATGTATGCGCGAAAGAGACAGAGAGATTGTGTGCGCCGGACAAAGTGTGCCAAGAGAGAAAAGTGTGTGTCTGCATGTGTGTGTGTGTGTGTTTTTTTTTTTTTTTCTAAAGCTTGCTCTGTGGAAATGCGGACTGCGGTAGCCAGTAGCAATGTTTAACTGGGAGGAACTGAGCCAGACAGTAGACAAAAGCGAGCAGGGGTGTCCAGACAGGGCAGGTCAGCCATTAGAGGCAGCGGCGGAGGGACAGGTCAGCCAGCTGCTGCTCCGCTCCACGAGGGGAGGGGATACCCCGCCTTTAGCGTTAGGGTGAGGGTTAGAGTTGCGGTCGGGGTTAGGGGTGACCATGCTTCACTTCATGACCGTCTCTCAGAGCGCTCACCTTGCACCTCGCCCTCTTTGAGAAACCCTAAGCGCTTGCTTTGTGAAAATCAGGCAGTTGAGGCACAGTTGAATGAGCTAAAAATAATTTCACCGTGGTTCGCATACAAATTTTGTACAAAGTACAAAGCGGCAGTGGTTCAAAATCAAACAGTGAAAAAGCTGACGTGACTTGCTGAAGTTAACAAAAAACTACTAAGGTGAAGGAAGGGGGGGAAAAAAAACAAAGAAGAGTTTATGTAGGAGGTGGTTAAATATAGACGGTGACAAAAGAGGAAGAATAGGACAGACTGTAATTTTGAGCGGTTGTTTTTTTTTCTATTCCCTTTTCTGTTGGTTTTCCCCCGCCAGCTTGCGTGGGGGTCGCTGGGTTTGGAATGTATTTACTGACAGGAAATGCTGGCCATCCCTGTATTTCTTCTGGGTTTTTTTTTTTTTTTTTTTGTTTTTTGTGCCCCGGTCTGCTTTTGTCCAAAGCTCTTAATCCACCGCAAAAAAGCTGAGTGCGTGAGTGAGTAGCAACAACCGAGAAAAACATTGCCCCTTATCACAGATGGCTGCTGCTGCTGCTGCTGGAGTCAACCCCTTTAGAAAAACACATTCACAGACAGCACAAAGGCTTAACAACAGGACAAACACACAACACACACACATATATATATATAAATAAGGCGATGACAAGAAAAAGCGCCTGTCTGAAGCGACACACACACACACACACAGCTGCTATAGGAACTGCAAAACAAGTGTCTTCACTTTCCTTAGGTCACGAATTCAGATAAAAAGCATAAACAACAGTCCAGTCTGGAAAACAATCATTTAACCAAAAAAAAACAAAACTGTGTGTGTGTGTGTGTACATGTAACACATGTCTGAGGCGCTCAGACTGAAAGCAGAGTACAAGTCATTCTCTGAAATGCCTGTACATGTAGAGTCTTGTTACCCAGATACACATCTCCAGCCCTCATCACCGGCAATGGCTGGCGACTGGAGTCATACACTCCATAACCCCCAGTCAACAGAGCCTTTCCATGAGGCTGTCGCTGAAACACAGGCCGCTAAGCTATGCACTTCAGCCTACATACAGCTGTGACAAGAAGGTTTTGTCTCCAAATGAGGCAAAAAAAAAAAAAAAAAAAACAGCCTGTTCTTACAAAAAAATGGTGACAGAACAAACTTTGCTGATTGATTGCAGGTATCCAAAGTCCTTTGTTGACAAAATGATAACACTTGGATCATGTGGAGGTGAACTTGAGAGATTTGTGTTTTGTTTTTTTTGGGTCCCTAAAATGGTTATGCAGGATTCTGGAAACCTTGACAGTTTTGTGTGAAGTCCAGTATCACTTGTTGATCAGCTAATATTGTCTGATCAGTTCAGAGAAAGGCAGCGGTTGTGAAAGTGGCTCCTGTGACCCCACATCCCGGCCCAGCCGGGCCTGAGCTGAGGTCTGGATGGACTTTGGTCCCAGGCTTGGAGCTCTATAAGCCCCTCCACAACCCCTTGCTCCCTCCCAGGCCTGTGTGTGTGTGTACCTGGATTTGAATAGAAACCAGACAGCGATGCCCCCTCCCTCCCCCCCCTCTCTCTGTCACCACTCCCGCGCGGGACAATGAGGATTTGTTAGCGCTCAGCCGCAAGCCTGCTGACACAAAGCGTATAGCCTCCCAGTCCCAAGCCCCGGAGTGTAGCAAGCTGAAGCACAGGCAGGCAGGACACCAGCAGGGGGGCCCAGGGTGGGGATTGGAGAGAGGACAGGGGAGTGGGGGCAGTTTACAGGGGTGGGATTAGCAGACAAGAGTCCTGGGTTGGGGGATGGGGGCCTGAAATGAACAGGAAATTACTGCCTTTGATGAGGCAGAGGCAGATTCGCACAGGCTGAACTCCTCTGGGCCTCTTCCCCCAGCCGTAAAAAAAAAAACCTGTTTGAGCAGAAAATGTCAAAACACTTCAAGGCCCCCATGTGTCACTTCCCTCTGGCTACGATGGAGCTGTTAAGTCCGTACACAGGTGCTAAGCAAACACTCGCAAAAGTTTGCGCTTTTTTTTTTCTCCCTTTTCCTCCACCACCGCTGCTTGCTGCCCCCTCCCCAATCTTTTCCTTCCCTTCCTCTTCCTCCCTTCAAACGCCAGCCTCTGACCATGTCATGGGAATCCTATTAAGTTACTGCGTCCATCCGACCCATTTTCACCCGCTGAAAAAAAAAAAATCACAGCTCAGAGTCCGTGTTGCACTGCGGGGAAACCGCAGACCCCAGCATTTATATTTAGCCTTCTGCATAAATATTTCAAAACCCATGAGGACATGGAAAATATTAGAAATACACTTTTTGTTGCAGCAGAGGAAGAGGAGCAGATCGTGAAAAATAAATAAATAAATCTGGATTTATCATGCTTTCAGTGAATTGTAATTTGTCTCCGTTCACTACCAAAAAAAAAAAAAAAGAAAAGAAGGAAATTGGTATGTCAGTTTTCACAACAACATATTTACTGGGACCCTTAGCCATGTTAGATTCAAACAGCAGCAGGAGGAGGAGGGAGCAAAGTGCGAGTGTCTTTTTTTTTTCTTCTTTTTTTTTTTTAACAAGGTTCCCCTCTGCCTTCACAAATAAATAATGATTCAATGTGTTACAGGAGAATTGCATTCTTTCCACCGACGCCCACTACATGTGAATAAATGTCTCAGATGGAGAACTCCCTGCGTTCCATGTGTGTGTTTGCGTTCCTGAGCGTGAGGGGGGAGATGGTAATGTGTGTTCAGTGAATATCAGGGTCGATTAGAGAGTCTCGTCTGGTTGGGCTACAGCAGATTAGACAGGCGGAGCAGATACAGGCCGCGGGCTGGTCGTCTGGCGCTCTGACCCACATTGCTCTGATGTGCACGTCACTTCCCATTATGCTGACAATTGGACGCCACATCAGCTGAGCAGGCCGTGATCTGCATACCCTCCCCACAGGCAAGGCCTCACTCCCTCTAACCTCATGCTGTCATACGCCAACCTTGGCCGTCCCGGCGCCTGGCTACAGGAAGTGTGGGATGAGTCACAGCGAGGCATCACCATCACGGCTCTCGGTCCTGACTGTGTGGGTGGTAGATTTGGCACGCTAGCAGACTGTTGACCTTGATGCTAATATACTAATATCCAGGCTTCAGAATGTCAAGTCAAATCAGTAAAAGCTTGTGACAGAGCATCCTCTGTGCTTTATTTTTAGCCAAAAGCAGCGTGCGACTGAATTAGCATCAGCATTAAATACTGTCCAGGACAAATATTCAGATTAGCAGCTTTAAAAATCTGTCAGCATCACTTGTCACCACGGTGACTTGGATGGAGTTTTAATATCAGCTGGATGTTTATCCTCTGTGTCTCTCTGCGAGTGCAGAGATGCCACGGCTGGACCCAGTTTGTGGAGCAGTGTTAAGTGAGTCCATGATGGACAGATTGCTTTTCAGTTACGTCTTCCACAGCCTCTCTACGTGTCCCTGCCCTCTGCCAGTGATACTGAATGGCAGCATTTGGTGAAGGAGCAGAGCATTTTTTTTTTTAGAACGCAGCACTGAATTTGATCTCTCAATCTGACATTTCAACAACTACTTGGACCAAAAATACACGTACCCCGGCAGCCTATCTTTGGTGCGCCTGTGCATGCATACTTGTGTACAAAGCATAAGAGGCCTCGGCGGTGGCTCTGCAGCTGGCTGACAGAGACAGGTCTGTTTGCAGGCTGCCTGAAAGATAATTGGCAGCTATGGAGTGAAAAGCAGGCTCAGCAACAGATAAGGGCCATGTGGAAAGCTCCATAATCAGCACGGATTAGCAAATGATAAATCATGGGTTCACACAAGTATGCTGTCACTGCTGGAAGAGCCAGAGAGGGAGGCAGGAGAGAGCGGAAGAGGAAAGATATGGAAAGAGTGGGATAGCGAGCATGTGAAAGGGAGAGAAGAGAGTGAATAGTAGGGAAGATGTGGATGTTTTTGCTGTAATTCAAAAGAAAAACACAATAATACCATCTAGCAGGTCAGCAGGAGAGGCAGGCTGAGAGGGGGGAATGAAAAGAGAGGAGAAATTAAAAGCTCTGTCAACATTTCGGCTAATACAATCTTCTGCCTGTCAGATTACCTTCTTTAATCCAGAAAGGTTTAACGCCTCTTAGAAATCTGAAAGAAGACATGAATTCAGCAGAGATTTTCCTCTGCTAGAGAAGAGGAAGGTGCCAGGGAGGAGGGTTAAGTCTCTGAGCGACTCTCCAAAGCACTGGCCTCAACAACTCTGCTGCACAGTCGTCAAACTGCTATGCAGAGGATCAGCCGATTCAAAACGCCGCAACGTTCGACTTAAACATCCCCGACTTGTACCGCAGTGTTCCTCTGCCACCGCGAATCGTGCATTTACGCCCCTCTAAAAATATCACACACACGAGCTCTATGTGTTTTATCCACAGCGGAGTGAATGGTCATCTGTCTTTCATAAAAATACAAGATGAGCTTAACTTTGGCTTAGGTGGGGTTTATCAGGTCAACAGAGCACAAAGCATTGTACGGCGCATTAAGGACACAGTGTCCCCCGCTGGTGCGACGCAGCGGCAGGCTCCCCTACTGTGATGGGGCAGGATGCTTTGTAATGTTTGTCACGCAAAAAAAAAAAAAAAAAAAGTGGGTAATGTGGCTGTATGGGGATAAAATGTCACCGTGGACAAAATATGGAGAGAGGATAATGGCCTTGTTTCGGTGTAGCAAGGTGCTAACAATACCAGTATTACAGGCTCAGATTTTAGCCGGAGCTAAAAATGGTATGGCGCGGTATTGGAGGGTGCTACGGTTAATCGCACCAGACAAATTTCAAAATAGAGCAACTGACGGTATAAAATGTTGTGCTATGCGTATCCGCCGCAGTGTTTCGTGCGTACGCTGCTGTATTGGTGTCGGCTTCTTTCTCTCGGCTTCCTTCTCTTTCTGCTCACTTATTTTTGCTAAATACATCAGCAACGTCATTTAGATCGGGCTCGGTCTGTCCAGCCGTAAGGTGGCACATGGCAGCATCTGGGAGAAGAATAAAGGTCGATCAGTATCCAGGTCATTCCCACGCTGGCTCATCCTGCTGGCTCCCACTGATAACGGAAATGTGAAATCAGAATTGCCGCCTGTGATTTCCCCTGCTTTGCCTCCCTGCTCTGTGCTATTTCTAAATCTCTCAGTGTGAGGCCCGCTTTGTGGGTGGGGGTGGGTGCAGGAGACAGAGGGTGTTTTAAGATGATGATCACGATGATGGCCCGGTTCCATGCTCCCTGCCGTTTATTACTGCAGTCCGGGGTGCAGCGAGTTTGAGCACCGGGGCAGACGAGGGAAACGCTGATCCTCGTGCTCACTGACGTTCCCACCACAGACGTGGATTATGTGCCATAAGCGAGCGCTGGATAACATTTCGTTTGGGTTTCCTTGAGGACACGTTTGTTTGTGTTTGTCGAGATATTTCCACTGTGCTTTAACAACTCAATTAAGACCTCCGAGAGATTCAAACTGTATGCGAGTTCCTGAATAATGAAAAATGATAGTTGGAGCGAGGATTCTGGGTGTGAGCTTTGACAATGCCAGCGTTCAAAAGGGGCCACGAGTCTGACCTAGGGATAAAGTCTGTTGAAGATAAAAAGTGGCAGCAGGCTCCAGAGAAATGTCACGGTTAAATCCAGAAGACAACCACAAAGGGCTCTCTCATCCCGCTTTGTTAGAGATCCTCAAAACTGCTGCGAAAAGAGCCCAGGATACATATTCATCAGTCTCAGCGCTCATGACTGAAATGAGCCGACAAAGCTTTGGAGAAGAGAGAGGAGTGTGACACACAGTGCAGTTCTCTCAGGCGTGCTGCAGGAGTGGATAAGTCAACTGGAGCCAGACTGACGTGACGTGATCAAGTGCAATCAACGCCGAGTTCAAAGGTGCAGAGCAGAAAGAGAGGGGGAGAAAAACAGGGCAGGCAGACAGGCACGTCCATCAGCGCTGAACAGGGAGAGGATACTAGGCTGCTGCAAGGAGGAACTGAGCAGAGGATTAAGGGAAAAGGTAAGTCATAAGCAGCGAGGGCGGTATGTTCGAGAAAACAGTATGTCATGATCAAGACAGAGTCATGGGATAATGCTGAGAGAGGAGCTGGCAGCGTAGATGTGCGCTGGCTCGACCACAGTTAAGGTTGCGAATGAAACCCCTGGAGCCTTGGCAGGATGATCCGTGGCACGTGGAGGCAGGGTGTTTCTGTAAAGGCTTGGCGCGCCGCCTGAAGGAGTCCCTATGCTGGAGCAGGGCCCGGGCCTGGACACTGCTGCCTGTACCAGGTCCAGAGTGTATGGATTTTCAATAGTTAGGAATCATTTTACACACGGCAAGATCCCAAGAAACACATTAATGCTCGTCAGACCGTGAAAAGTTCAGTAAATGCTCCACTGCGTTTAACAGGGCAGGGTTCAGCTGTTTGAGGGTTCTGTGTGCTAGAACTGAAGGTCTTGGGAGCTGGTATTTTGTGCCTATATTTACAGTGCATTCAGAAAGTCTTCAGACCCCTTCACTTTTTTTCATGTTGCAAAGCTAAAATCTTTTAATTTGTTTTTTTTTTCCCTCCTCAATCTCACAAAGAAGAAAACAGGATTTTAAAAAGGGAAAATCTGAAATATCACACTGACATAAGTATTCAGGTGGTTCCCATTTCTCTTGGTCATTTCTGGGATGTTTCTACACCTTCTCTGGAGTCTATTCAACTGATTGGACATTGAGGTTGAGGTAACTGGCCGCAGAGCTCAGAGACAGGATTGTGTCGAAGATTGTGGGGAAGGTTAAAAAAAATATTTCTACTGAATTTAAGGTTCCCAAGAGCACAGAGGCCACCTTAATTCCTAAATGGAGTCTGGAAGTTTGGAAACAACCAGGACTCTTCTTAGAGCTGGCAGCCCACCAAAACTCAGCAATCAGGGGAGATGGGCCCTCCGTAAGAGAGGTGACCAACAACCAGATGGTCACTCTGGCTGAGCTCCAGAGATCCTGTCTGGAGCTGGGAGAAACTTCCAGAAGGACAAACCATCACTGCAAGACTCCACTGGGCTTCATGGCAGAGAGGCCAGACAGAAGCCTCTGCTCGCTGAAAGACACATGAAAGCTGTTTGGAGTCATGTTCAGAGGAAACCAAGCACCGCTCACCACCTGCCCAGTATCATCCCAGCGATGAAGCATGGCGGTGGCAGCATCATGCTGTGGGGGTGTGTTTCAATGGCAGGGACAGGGAGGCAGGGTCAAGGTTGAGGGAAAACCAGGACAAGGCAGGAGTGTCTTAGAGACAACTCTGTGAGTGACCCAGCCAGAGCCCAGACCTGAAACCCGATCGAACATATCTGGAGAGACCTGTCCACTGACGGTTCCCGTCCATCCTGACAGAGCCTGAGAAGATCTGCAGAGAAGATGATCTCCAAATAAAATTCCCCCAAATCCAGGTGTGCAAAAGCATGTCACATTGTTCTGAAGAAGACTTGAGGCTGTAATCACAGTCAAAGGTGTGATAGGTGTGTCAGTGTGATATCTCAGTTTTTCCTTCCACTGCCAGATAAAGAAAGAAAAACTGCCAGAAATATAATTGTAAAAACCTTTAACCCGAGTTTTCCCTCTCTATAACTGGATTCACAGGAGAAGAAAGTAACTACATTTGAAACTAGAATGGTCATTATCACATGTGCTAAGACTAATACAAGCGGACATAAGAACCTACTTTGTTTGTACCATAACTGCACAGAACAGTGTCAGAATCCTTCATGAGAATCACAACAGTTTTAGCTTTTCCTACATACAGATAGAGCTGCTCTGGTTAATTCTAAATATGTGTGGAATCACATTACATACTTCATGCATCATACAGTATGTGTGATGCTACTCCTAGGTTATTATTGGTCCCTGATTTATCAAAGCCTAATTTACTTATTGACATCCACATTTTCTCTCAGCACACAGACCATTCCACTTGACTAATGTGTGACAACAAGCGCAGCAGTGGGGCAGTTAAATATGATCCTGCCTGACGCAGCTGCACGCTAAATCTCATTATGAACTTCTTCATTCCAGCAGATATTAAAATGTCCAATCTGACTTAAAGCCTATTTTGTGACTGACACAGCAATTAAGGCACATTTGTTGAATTTGATTGAGTTTTTTCCCGCGAAGAGGATCCCTCACAGCGCAAGTGATTTTAGCGATTTAATCTTTGCCGTGCACTTCCATTAGGAAATGTCTCGCAGTACCAGCTGACTGTATAATAATAACTGTCAAGAGACTTGATGGGATGGGAAAGCGTGTGAGAGAGTATGCTGGCAGCCTCCCAAGCCTGAGTATTTTTGAACAGGCATCTGAACTGTCAGGTTCAACTGTGGGTACAGTTAGTACAGTTGTGTGAGCTAAAACGTTTGGATAGTCAGAGGAATTGGACAGATGTTGAACGTCCAGTGGGCGGGAAAGCAGAGCTACAGTATTTCCTTGTCATGTGTTGTCTCTCTGTGCCT